>NC_051163.1:112958917-113258917 GCF_013339745.2 Dermacentor silvarum
GAAAGAGAGACCCGACAGAAGAGAAATAACCTGCAAATGTAGTAACAGCGTGGCGAAATCAGCATGAAATGAAAAAGCAAGGGCAAAACACGAAAAACACGAAATACGAAGAAGCAGCCTGCAAATATGACAGTAACAGCCTGGCGAAATCAGCATGAAGTTGAAATTGAAAAGCAAGGGCAAAAACACGAGAAACACGAAACAAGAAGAAATAACCTGCAAATATAGTAGTAACAGCGTGGCAAAATAAGCATGAAATTAAAAAGCAAGGCACAATAATGTGGGTGGTTCGGTCCGCTCCCCCACTGCGGTAGTGGGCATTCTTTCGACATCACACACGTGTTCGGCTTGCCCATGCGGGGATTAAGTTCTGATTTTAGCTAATTTAACTTATGGACAAAGAAACGAGAGGTTTCCCATGTGTTCATTTATGCCGTGCGTGATTGTTCTAAATTTGTGGATAAAATATGACTCTCTTTGTTCCCGTTCACGAGAAGAGCGGAAGCCTGACTGGAGAAGAGTGACACGTATTTTATCAAATGAATGCTCAGGCAGACTGATATGCTTTGAGAATGGGAGATGTGGTAGTGCGCGGGTGTGAGCTCTGTGGTTGTTTAGACGGAGTCTGAACGCGGTTCCAGTCTGGCCTATATACTGTTGGTCGCAGACTTCACAATGGAGCATGTAGATCACATTGCTGCTGTCACAATTTAGAGGTTCCTTAATTTTGAATGCGAAATCAGAGGAAGTAGCCTTAGCAAGACAGGTTGAAGTCATGTGCTTACAGACCTTGCAGCGGGGTTTACCACAAGGTCTGCAGCCTGATTCTATGTTTTGAACCGTGGTTGTCCTAGCTCTGACGAGGATATCTCTTAGATTTCTTCCCCGGCGATAGACAACTCGGGGTGGCTCTGTGAAAATTGAAGACAAACGTGTGCTCTGCTGAATGATATTAAAGTGTTGGCTAGGATGTTGTTCACGTGCGGTAATGTAGATGAGTAGGTGAGGATAAGGTTGGTTTGGTTTTTCGGATGGCGGGGCTTTGAGCCAGTCAAAATTTCATTTCTGTCTAAGGCTTGTGCTCGGCTTATAGCATCATCAACAATACGTACCGGGTAGTGCTTCGCCACCAGGGCCGTTCTGAGTTCCTTTGCATGACATTGGAAGTCTTTCTCGTCAGAGCAGATGCGGCGGTATCGGTGGGCCTGTGAATACGGGATGGATTTCTTGCAATGTTGTGGATGGCTACTTTTGAAATGAAGATATTGGTGGCGGTCTGTTGGCTTTTTATATAAGGTTGTGAATATGCGATTATCTTTAATTTGTACCGTGACATCAAGAAAGTTTACAGCTGATTTAGAATAGCTGTAAGTGAAAGCGATTGACGGATGAACTGAGTTCATCCGTTCATCCGTCAATCGCTTTCACTTACAGCTATTCTAAATCAGCTGTAAACTTTCTTGATGTCACGGTACAAATTAAAGATAATCGCATATTCACAACCTTATATAAAAGCCACAGACCGCCACCAATATCTTCATTTCAAAAGTAGCCATCCACAACATTGCAAGAAATCCATCCCGTATTCACAGGCCCACCGATACCGCCGCATCGGCTCTGACGAGAAAGACTTCCAATGTCATGCAAAGGAACTCAGAACGGCCCTGGTGGCGAAGCACTACCCGGTACGTATTGTTGATGATGCTATAAGCCGAGCACAAGCCTTAGACAGAAATGAAATTTTGACTGGCTCAAAGCCCCGCCATCCGAAAAACCAAACCAACCTTATCCTCACCTACTCATCTACATTACCGCACGTGAACAACATCCTAGCCAAACACTTTAATATCATTCAGCAGAGCACACGTTTGTCTTCAATTTTCACAGAGCCACCCGAGTTGTCTATCGCCGGGGAAGAAATCTAAGAGATATCCTCGTCAGAGCTAGGACAACCACGGTTCAAAACATAGAATCAGGCTGCAGACCTTGTGGTAAACCCCGCTGCAAGGTCTGTAAGCACATGACTTCAACCTGTCTTGCTAAGGCTACTTCCTCTGATTTCGCATTCAAAATTAAGGAACCTCTAAATTGTGACAGCAGCAATGTGATCTACATGCTCCATTGTGAAGTCTGCGACCAACAGTATATAGGCCAGACTGGAACCGCGTTCAGACTCCGTCTAAACAACCACAGAGCTCACACCCGCGCACTACCACATCTCCCATTCTCAAAGCATATCAGTCTGCCTGAGCATTCATTTGATAAAATACGTGTCACTCTTCTCCAGTCAGGCTTCCGCTCTTCTCGTGAACGGGAACAAAAGAGAGTCATATTTTATCCACAAATTTAGAACAATCACGCACGGCATAAATGAACACATGGGAAACCTCTCGTTTCTTTGTCCATAAGTTAAATTAGCTAAATCAGAACTTAATCCCCGCATGGGCAAGCCGAACACGTGTGTGATGTCGAAAGAATGCCCACTACCGCAGTGGGGGAGCGGACCGAACCACCCACATTATTGTGCCTTGCTTTTTAATTTCATGCTTATTTTGCCACGCTGTTACTACTATATTTGCAGGTTATTTCTTCTTGTTTCGTGTTTCTCGTGTTTTGCCCTTGCTTTTCAATTTCAACTTCATGCTGATTTCGCCAGGCTGTTACTGTCATATTTGCAGGCTGCTTCTTCGTATTTCGTGTTTTTCGTGTTTTGCCCTTGCTTTTCAATTTCATGCTGATTTCGCCACGCTGTTACTACATTTGCAGGTTATTTCTTCTTCTTTCGTGTTTCTCGTCTTTCGCCCTTTACTTTGTCTGGCACGACCAGGTCTTGGTGTCTTTCCTTTAACTCTCTTTCCTTTAACTCTCCCTCTTTTTTTCTTTCTTTCTTTCTTTTTTTTTTTTCATGCTCAACTTAACATGACAGGCGTGTCCGCCAATTGTGCATGTGTAAGACGCTTACCAGCGACCTTGCCCTAAGCTTCGTCTGGCACGACCAGGTCTTGGTGTCTTTCCTTTAACTCTCTCTCTCTCTCTCCCCCTTTTTTTTAACATGACAGGCGTGTCCATCAATTGTGCATGTGAAACACGCTTAACAGCGACCTTGCTTTTTGCTTTGTCAGGCAGGACCAGGTCTTGGTGTCTTACCTTTAACTCTCCCTCCCTCTTTTTTTTTCCTTTTTTTTGCATGTTCAAGTAAACATGACAGGCGTGTCCGTCAATTGTGCATGTGAAACACGCTTAACAGCGACCTTGCCCTCTGCTTTGTCTGGCACGACCAGGTCTTGGGGTCTTTCCTTTAACTCTCCATTCTTCTTTTTTTTTTTCGCATGTTCAACTTTGTCGTATATCTCTCTATCTCTCCTTTCTCACCTTTTTTTGGCGCCTTCTTTCTCTGCCTGAAGATATAAAAAGACTGTTGCAAGATTTTCCTGTATCCCTTGAAAAAGGTCGGTCCACCGACCGAAACTGTTGGGAAAATATTAAACCTAAGATAACCGCGAAGTTGTGCTTCTGACTTTCCTATATATATATATATATATATAGAAGAGAAAGAGGAAGACGACGTTGCTCCTACGATTTATTTATTTATTTATTTATTACAAATACCTACAGCGCCCGAGTTGGGCATTATCGTAGGGGGTTAATTACAAACATAAAGGTCATATATTGAACTTCAAGAAAAAGAGCATCATATCATTTATGGTATTACAAATACAATAGTAATTACTGAGAAATACCAGCCAGCATAGCCCAAGGAGCTATATCTTTGTGCCTTAATCGTTAAACGCTCCCTTAACCCTCTGCCGAGGCCGTAACAGATTGGTGGACGGTGCTGGGTAATACGAACCCAACGACGGAAGCTCTACTCCCTGGTCTTCGCCGCAGCCGTCGCCTTGCCGGACTTCCGCCTTCGCTGATCGAGATGATGTCCCAACTCCAGACCTCTGATGCATCGGGGGCAACTCCTACGGCTCCTACGGGTCCTTGGCCGTACTACCGAGTGCCTCCAAACTTTGGCGGGACCTCAGGGGAAGACGTTGACGAGTGGCTCAAGAACTATAAGTGGGTGAGCAGAAGCAACGGCTGGGACTCGGCAGCGCAACTCGGTCATGTTGTATTTTCAATGACGAACACTGCTCTCGTGTGGTATGGAAACCACGAGGACATGTTCACCACTTGGAATCGTTTTGTTGACGAAGTACAGAAGTGCTTCGGCGATTCTAACGCGAAGAAGAAGCGAGCGGAGCAGGCATTGGCTCAGAGGGCACAGCTTCCAGGGGAGACATGTACCACATATATAGAAGAAATTTTGAAGCTGTGCAAGATAGTGAATCCTAGGATGACTGAAGAGGACAAGGTTGGACACGTTCTGAAGGGGATAGCCGAAGACGTGTACAATTTCTTGATTGGTAAAGAAAACCTGAACTCCGTGTCTGACGTGATGGAGTACTGTCGCACATTCGAAACACTGAAGATGCGATGGATAGCTGCGAAATTTCGCCGTCTGTCAAACGTCCCAACAGTGGCTAGTGTCGACACTGTGCCGCCTAACGACCTCTCGTCCACAATACGCCAGATTGTACGGAAAGAATTGCTTCGATGTCAGCAAATCTCTCATTGCCCCAGCGCTATTCAGAGACAGCACGCGCGCGAACGCCAGCCGCTCCGGCCCCATGGCAGCCATCAGTTAACGCAGCAGACGTCGATGAATGCCAAGGCACACTGTGATCACATGAGTACTCCGATCGGACCCCCTCCAATTACGAACGGCATTTTCGCTCACCTCGTTTTACTCAACGAACGTCGGCTGCCTACCATCCCCATGAAGAGCGATACTACTACCCAGTGCCTTCTGCCAGGACTGGTCACTCCGAGCTGCCACGGGTGTCTCGACCTCCGCCGGTGTGTTACAGCTGCGGCGTCCCGGGTCACATCTCGCGATTTTGCAACAACCCCCCTACATACCAGCGAGATCCCTTGCTCATGTCTCCCCAGCCTTTCGACCGCCCGTTCTCTACGCCACGGCCACCACGCACGCCCACCAGTTTACGCTACCCCTCACCGGCCTCTGATCGAAGCTTAACGCCGCCACCAGCCCCACGTGCTCGACGATCCCCATCGCCGCGGCGACGTACGCAGTCACCGCCGCCGGAAAACTAGTCGGTGCGGCCAATGGGGGTGTGGCCGCAAGATACCAGACACTTTCGACAGATATACCCCCGTCAGTGTTTATGCTGAAGAACGAAGTTCATGTACTTGTTGATGGCGTACCTACCATGGCACTTGTGGATACAGGCGCGACAATTTCTGTAATGAGTGTGAATTTTAAGAACCTTCTTGGACTGAAAGTTATGTTTTGTATAAGCCGTGGTGCGACATTCCGTGGTGTGAGCAGTGATGCGTTGTGTCTGGTGGGAGTTTGCACTGTGGACGTGTCTTTGTGCGGCAAGGTGTTTCCCACAGAATTCGCGGTTATTGCACGATCGACGCATGACGTTATTTTGGGAGTTGATTTTTTGCGGGAGTGTGGGGCAACTGTTGACTGTAGAAGTGGGCACCTTTCCGTGCATGGTAGTTTCCCAGCTGCGCTATTGGAAAATTCAGCCCGTGATGAATGCATCTTTTTTGTCTCCGAGGACACGGTCGTTCCTGCCTTCTCTGCTGTGTGCGTGCCAGTAATCTGTTGTAGTAACGACCTTGCCATGTTCGACGCGACGCTTGAACCGATTCGTGCGACCTGTGTGAAAAAGAACATTTTAGTTCCCCATTGCGTGGTGTCTGTAATTGAGGGCCGCGCAGGTGTGTGGACAATCAACAGTTCAATGGAGCCTGCAGTGGAGCCTCGTGGCATGAAACTTGCCGTCTTTAAACCAGAATCCTCTACGACGCTGGTTGCACTTGTTGATGCTACAGGCGAGAATGAACATCTCGGTTCTCAAGGTTCAGCCGATTCACAGCTTCTACAAATGATCAGCAAGTAACTCAGCCATAGCGAACGTGACAGACTCCTGGGCGTTCTCTCCAAGCACTTGAAAGTGTTCGACTTTTCAAAAAGCGGCCAAATGCCTTTAATTCCAGCGTCTCGAACACGTCATCGGATTAACACCGCTTCAGCGCATCCCGTACGGCAGAAACCTTACAGGGTATCACCATCTGAGCGCAACATCATCAACGAGCAAGTGCAAGAGATGCTAGGAAAGGGAATAATTCAAGAATCCGCGAGTCCCTGGGCCGCTACCGTCATTCTTGTGAAGAAGAAAGATGGCTCGTGGAGATTCTGCGTTGACTATCGCCGACTGAATTCCGTAACCAAGAAAGACGTCTATCCGCTGCCCCGTATTGATGACGCCATCGACTGCCTGCACTCAGCTTCCTACTTTTCTTCTGTAAGGAAGTAATCGTAATACAGGGCCACTGAGGGCCGCTCTCGCGAGACTGTCAGCCATTTCGTTCATGACTAATCCTGTATGTCCAGGCACCCAAAGCAATCTAATTAAATTTATGTGGGCAGGCACTAGAAAATGAAATGTACGTAAAAGGTTAGTGACACTATTTGCTGTGAGCGAGGAACGTAAAGATAAAAAATCTGTTATTATTACTACCGCTGATATTGATGAATTTAGTTTGCGTAGGGCTAGAACTACAGCTAGAAATTCAGCCAGAAATACGGAAAAGAAGTCCGGAATCTTGATTGCGAATGACCAATCTAGAGCAGGAGAGAAAATGCCAATTCCAGATTTTTCTTCACACTGTGAGGCGTCTGTCGCAATGACCGTACTTATTGATAAACTTAATAAATGGTCTTGTAATAGGCCGTTTAATATATTATAAGAAAGGAGTTTTGCGTTGTTTGGGTAGATGTCATCATATCTGATTTGTAGGTTTTCTCGCACATCACAAATAGGCGGCACCTCCCAGATACGTACATTTAAGGGATTGATTAATGTTTGTACGAAGGCCACCTGGGTGTATGAAAACGAGGCCAGTGTATTCCGAAGAATAGTGCAGGCTGGGAAATGAATATGTATTCTAATCTTGTAATAGGGGATTCATACAATTTTAAGATTGTTTGCACCGTCAGTAAACGAAATCTACACAATATTGAGGGCAACCTGACTTCTTGGTGTAGTATGTTATTGGCAACACATTTGGGTAATCCACAACACAGTCGTAGGGCTTCCCGCTCAAGCAGAACAAGGGGACGTAATTTATAAGCTGGCGCACCAGAAAATAATACACATCCAAATTCTAAAATAGGCCGCACATACATTTTATATATCATTAAAAGTGGATCTCTCCGCATTCCGGACCGACTGTTGCACAGCTTACGAAGCATACCAACGGCTCTCACTCCTTTTTTAACTATATGGTCAATATGGCCGAGCCAGCTGAGGGAACCGTCATATACTACACCTAAATATTTCACAGACTCCACTTGAGGTATAGTCTCGAGGCGATAAGATGGCGATATGTTAACAGGATTGTTAAGAGGGAAAACCAATATCGAGCATTTTCTAACGTTAAGTGAAACGAGAATTTTGTTTAACCAGGTTTCTATGGCATAGAGGTAGTTTTGTAGTCGATAATATAGAGAGTGGATATCACTGTCTGATGCGAAGAAAGCAATGTCATCTGCGTATACGTATGTTTGTACATCTTGATGAAGAGGAATGGAACACATCAGAATGTTAAAAAGTGATGGTGAAGTGACAGCTCCTTGAGGAACACCACGTGATTGATTATAAATACTCGAGGAAAAGCCTCTTAGAGAGCAGTAAAATGTTCTTCCGTTTAAAAATTCATGAATCCAGTTTGAAAAATAATTTGGAATCTCTATAATTCGCAATATATCTCATACGATTAAGTGTTCTACGCTGTCGTATGCTTTGGAAATGTCTAACGTCACGAGAGCACCTATTTGCCTTGTCGCCGTGCTAATTTTATTCTACTTTCTAAGTCCACGTGAGCATGCCAAATGGAACATGATGTTCGGAATCCAATTTGGCAGGGGCTAAGCAAGTCTTTGTTCTGTATAAATTTAATCATACGGGCGTATAGAATTCTTTCGATTAATTTAACCAAATTTGAAGTTAGGGCAATTGGTCTAATATTATCTATTGTATATCCTTCCCCATGATTTTTAAGAATTGGGATGATTTTAGCGATTTTCCACGCAGACGGAATCCATGAAAACCGAATTGAGTAATTTACAACAGCTAAAAGGTCATTAGAAGCTTCCTTAAATAAGATTCTGATCATAGCAGATGTTAGCCCATCCACGCCGGGAGCTGTATCTGGAAGCCGCTACACAATTTCAGCCAATTCCAACATAGAGATTTCTGTAAAATCATCTGATGCCCTACGTAAGCGAGAACAACTTGGTAATACGGAAGAAAATCTAATCTCTAATCCCTTCGCAATTTCTTCTAGTGATTGTTTTATTTCATCGCTACTTATGATTATAGAGTCAATATTAATTTGACGCGGAAGAACTTTTCTACTGCGGAGAAATCGGAACAACGCGCGCTTATTTTTATTGTTAGACAGGAAATCAAAATGCTTACAGTCGAATTCATCTTTGGCTTTAGAAACTGTATGTTTAAAGACTGCCCGAAAAAATTAATAGTCACTCAAATTTTGCGGGCTCTGGTTATGTAATAATTTTTTCCAAGCAGCTTTTCTCTTTCTGTTGTCTCGGGTGCATTCTTCATTCCACCAAGGGCTGTAAGAATTTATTTTATTCAATCTAATCTCAAATTCAGCCTTTTTTGAGAGTTTTCCAAAGCGGAACAAATAATCGTGGTTTTTTGTTCTGTAGGCGCATCAGACAGAGATGAAAGGACATTTCGTAAGCATTTTTTAAAAATGTCCTAGTTTATAAAAGTTCGAACCTGGTCACTCATAAATGTTACAGGACGGGCAACTTCTAATACTATTGGAAGGTGATCACTGTTTGTCGAACACTCAACAGTCGACCAAGAAGTTACGGAAAGACTCGGGCCACAGAATGTAAGATCTATTGAAGAGTAAGATTGACCTCGCATAAACGTAATAGATCCGGAGTTACCACATGTTAGCCGATTGTCCAACGACCAGTTCCATAATCGGGTGCCGCACAAATCTGTTCTTAAACCCCATGAGATATGGTGAGAATTGAAATCACCTGCGATTAGAATTTCACGTCCGCAAGAGTTAATAACACTATCCAGTGTGCTAATGTCCTGTACGCCAGATGGAAAATATGCATTAACTACGGTGAAGGGACAACATCTAGGAAGAACTAGCTCTATCGCTAGGATTTCACACTCTGGAGTAGAAACTTGAAATGAAATTTTAGCCTTATGGCAAATTCTAGATGAAATGAGTGTAATTAATCCGCCACCTCTTGTAGGACGGTCTAAACGAAATGATCTGTAGAATTTTATTTGAAAAGATTTCGCAGAATTTAGCCACGTTTCTTGTAACATAATTAAATCAGGATTAAGTTGAGAAGTTAGACAAGATAAATATACTGAAGCAGAGTATAAAGAGCGGCAGTTCCACTGAAGCACTTTTAGCGATCCTATGTTTTGGAAAGTGCAGCAGCCGAAACTGCCTTCTGTAGAATGCTTTGCTTTAGCACAGCACTGGACTGACTTTTCTTTGCTTTTGAGTGAGGACCGGGGGAAGAGTCTTCATTGATAGAAGACATGGTTCTTTTATATGCTCGAGAATTTTGTTCCACCTCTGTCATTTCCAAATCTGTGTTAATCAGATTACCAGTTGTAGGGCCCTTGGAAGAGGAAGTCTGAGGTTCAATATCATCATTGGAAGGAATGGTATCTGAGCTTTGATGACTAGCTTGGTGCTCAGGATCAACTGTTTGCGTTGTCACAGGAGTTGGGAAGGTAGTTTGCATCAAATGAGACAAATGACTAGAGATGGCCTGTGAGATACATTCACCCAGGCTCATTGCCAACCGTTCCATAGCTTTGGTAACTGCCTTTTAAACAGCGGCCTCTTAGTTGCAGTAAGTGATAGGTCCGCGGTAAGATTTTGTCTGCCTATAATCCCCGCATAGGCAGATGCCGTTTCTTTCACAATGTTTATTGCCTCCATCCTAGAGCAGCGTCGTCGGTCTATTATTTCAATCACTTGTAATTCTTGAGCCCTAACAGAACAGTTAGAATAATCGGCTGGATGATTTCCATCACAGAGACAGCATCGCTCTTCTTGGGCACTACAATCACTTTGAGCGTGTTCGTCCCCACATGCGCAACAACGTTGTTTAGACTTACACCCTGCCATACTATGGCCGTACCGCCAGCAATTACGGCATTGGAGCGGACGCGATGCCAGGGGTTCAACTCTGAACACAAGGGGCCACACCTTTAGTTCTGATGGGCAGGAAGTTCCAGCAAAAGTTGCAATCACCGAATCTGTTGGGACCCGCTTATTGTCTACCATTCGATTGCATCGGTAAACAGCAATTACTCCAGTCCCAGACAACCTCTCTAGTGTTTCAGCGGGAGAAAGATCAGCATCGACACCTCTGACTATTCCCTTAGTGCAGGCGAGGTGAGCAGGGATGTAGGCACTCACCGGTAAGGACGCGAAAGATGAACACCTAAGCAAATCCGCGACACAGGTCTGGTCTGGCGATCGACACACGATACCTCCGCGGCCGAACTGCCTCACTTCCGTGATGGTCTGGTATGAAGATGTAGCAGCCTGCAGCGCTTTCTGGATCGCCTGGGGGTTGGTCAGACGTATAGAGCCTCCATTTGAAGGAACCAGAGCCACCGGGATGCTGCTCACACCCCTGCGGATGAACAAATCTAGAGGTAATTCATCCGTTGGAGTAGAGGCCGTCCAAGGGGAGAAACCCCCGCCGGGGGAGTTCTTGGACATTAGCCTAGGATGAAGCTAATGTTAGAGTAAGTGATACCTCAATAAATAAGATTAGTAAAGCCTAATATCACCCAAAACCTGGCCAAGAGACAGGAGCCACAGCGAACGCTTCCGTACGCCAGAGCACGCGCACCAAGAGCACAGACACACTTCATCGTCTCTTGCGTGGCGGCTCGTCTCTTCAACATCTTTCGATGCTATTGCAATAATATATATACACAAATAGGCCGCTGGATAGATAGATAGCCAGCAACCAGAAACTGTGTGAACGACCATAAAAATGCTAATAGTAATAAACGTTTTTGTAATAGAGAAATAAAAATTATATGTTAGGAGCAAATGGTTTGAAACGGTGAGCTCTTGCTTCGCCTCGAGCCGCGCCCAGGAGCGACATAGTTGCCCTGCCTTCTGCCTTATTGGAGCCGAAGCCTCAGGTAACTTTATGTCACAAAGACGGCCTCCTTTTCTTTTCTGTCTTCCTGGCTTTGTCTGTCTTACCTTCCTTTTTCAATGCGTTAGCATACCTAGGGCACTTCACGCGCTTTCCGGGGGAAGTCCTAAATGTCTATATGCTTGTCTCTAATTGCTTTCCCACCTACCTGGGTCTCTCGGTAATCCATGGTCGAATCGCATCGGGCTGCTAGGTAACTAAGGGCCAGATTCAGAAAGCTTTTCTTTCGTAATTCGCTTTGCCATTGGCTGGCCTACCTTCACTAGTGATATGTCTGGCAGCCGAATTGCCTAAAATTCTTTCTTACGAAAAATTCTAGCATAAGAAGTTTTCGTGATTCGGGGCTAGGTACCTAGCAGCTAGGTACCAAGTTCCGACGCTACCATGGGAGTTCGTAGGCGTGGATCTGTTTCACTACGTTGTACGGGAGTTTGCCGTTACGCTTCATTTTAGTATTTTTCATTCGAAATCCGAGAGCTTTGCCACGTCACAGCTAAAACTCTTCAATACTTTGTGCGCACAAGTGTTTTCCGTGCACGGGCTACCACAAAAGATGCAGCTCCACTAACGTGAAACCTGGGGAAGTGCGAAGCATGCAGTAATGCACCGCTGATGAGCTTATACTGCCTTAAGAAATGGCTCATAATCCCATATACTCGGCCTCCCCATTGTGACGACAGAAGAGAAGTGAAATTGTACGCTGCAATGATGAGCGGCAACGCAGCCAGCTGTGGAAGACGACGATGAACGCAGGAGCAGTGGCCCGAGCGCGTGCCGAGCGTGAGCACGAGCCGCTTGCTTACCTACGACGACGACGACGATGACGACGACGATTACGCCAGGAGACGCCTACAGCCCGGACGCAGAAGGTGCTTCGCACCTAAAAGTTACCTTTCGCATGATACCGAACGTCGGAACCCAGGTTGTGCCGTTGTGAAAAAATAATTAGATTGAGAAAAGTTTAAACGTTGTCATTAATATGTACGCACCATTATTTTGCGGGAAAGGCTAGTTAAGGAAATAGGTTTATAGTTTAGTGGTGAAAGTCTATTACGTGAGTTATATAGCGGAAACACCGGTTTTCCACCACTTTTCCAAAAGCTTTCCCAGAAATATGGATGAATACGCTTTTGCTTTTAAAATGTTTGAGTCGACGTTGTCGAGACCACAGGATAATGATAATTTAACGAATCAATTGCGTGCACAGTGCCAACAGAACGAATAAGGACATTGGAGAGAAATGGAAATTTCAGGCACAAGGAGTGCATGTTTCACAAGTGAAGAACACAAAATTCTAGTAAACACTTTGTGAAAAACTAAAGAGCACTCCCTTGACCAAACTGCCTCGCCAGAATCATCACAGAGCGAAATATCACATTTGTCTTAGGTGTTGGCTGTGTACTACAACTAAGGGGGGTTAATTAACAACATATTCGTTATTATGCCGCTAAAAAAGTGTGGAAAACTGCTCATCTTAGCGACCATCTGTGTTTCGCGATTTAGCCAGACGAAATAGGCGCTTTCTTATTTTAAAGGCGTGCCAATATATGAACGTCTTAACCACCAAAATCCTGTTGTCCCTAGCACCTCGCTTATCTGAATGTGCTTTTATTGCGATAGCAATTATATGTACACTCCAAGCGGATTTATGCCGTCTCCGTCGTCATCGCCGTGAGGTTCCGTGTAAAGTCCAAGGGCGATAATATCGTCGTCGCATGCCGTATGTGCGAGTGAAAGCACGTGAGGGACGTGCGCTTTCACGGAGAGCGAACGCACGGCGGAGAGCAAACGCGACCGTGGCGTGAAAGGCCGTGGGGGGAATGGGAGGGAGGGGAGGCGATGTCGTGCTGCGGCATTAACGGGCGCAAGGGGAACTGGCAACTCAGTCTCGCACGCAAAAGGAGGAAAGCGGGAAGGCAACGCGAGAGGGAGGGTATGCGTCTTCTACTCTGCCCGCGACAACGCACTTGTACTTTGAGCGGCTGCGGCCGGTCGCCCGCACCGTATCTTGAAAGCGATATGCTGACGGCTCATGTTGTGTTTTCGCCGCTCAGTTTCCGTTGAAGTGGTAGACCCCACGAACCTTCGCTCGTTGCTGCTGCTGCCTGCACTTGCTCACGCCAGCGCTTTCACAGCGGTTGTCAGCGGTTGTCGAGTGGCTCGTCGAGTGTTTGCTTGTGCGCGCTGACACCATGCTTGTTAATTGAGTTAGTAAGCAAATGTGCCCAAGTTTATGCAGCCGATAAAACTACTATCCTTACTCTGTATAGCTCTCTACTAATTTACTATCACAATTGATGCTTCGCCTTTCCGGCGAAACTGCGACTTTTTTGACAATGTTCGAGCTTCGTTGAAAACACAAAATGTTCAGCGGTTTCCGCACTTTATCAGTACGCAATAATCCATATTGAATCAATTGTGAAATTGTGGTTTGTGAAAATACGTGGGCGGAAGCGTAACAGCTATAAGCATCAGTGCGTACAGCAATTATGTGGCTTTTTCATCACTTAGTCAAACGAGAAGCCTTGTACTTCTTTTTTTCCAGTGTCGAATTTATCGTCCTCATTAATTTAGTAACTTTAAGCTAGACAATCCTCTATTATGTTCATTACCAACCAATTCTTTTCTCTTTCTTTCTTCAAAAATGCTTTTGAACAATAAATGTTTTCTTCTTTCTTTCTTTCTTTCTTTCTTCTTTCTTTGTTTGTTTTCCTTTCCTTCTTACCTTCCTTCTTCGTTTCTTTCATTGAACTGAACAAAAACAATAACCTAAAGAAGAGGTGATATATTCCACCACAAGCGCATTTGTGCCTTTAAAATCTACACAATATAAAGGAGGGTTTGTTCGCAGTGCTGAGCAACTGAGAAAGGGGCAGCAGTACAGCTCCAACTCTAGCCTTGCACAAAGGTGACAGGTGATGGCGGTCCGCCTGACGTGGTGCTTGCTCATTTGCTTCACTACAATACATAAATTTCTTTATTTTATTTTTGTGTGAGCTGTTGAAATAAAATCTGCCTATTTATGCGAGAAACAATAGGTTTGACTGTCAATTGTGCTGTATGGGTCGTGTGGCTTTAGAATAAAGCTGCCACATGGCGGTTGCATCTGTATAGTACGTGACCAGGCAACTCTACCAGAGACAAGTTCATTTGAATACAAATTAGTCTTTCAATGCGCCGCCACATAAGGCGCGTCGTTTTGTTTCTATCGCTGCGTCGCTCACCAACGGCGTAACTTCAGTAGCAGCTCACCGCATCGTGCTTCGCATGCACTTATAGTTCGAAGTTCAAAACCAATGTCTTTCCTCTGTACTTAATCGTGAATGCTGGCGCAGTGCGGTCGAGTTTACTACAACGGTAGGGACATAGGCCGGTGGACGACACGTCACTGTTGCCTAAGCGAGCACGTCTGCATCGGTTAGCAGACGTCGCAGTTTGCACTTTCAGCGCGGGAAGCGTTTACACGACAAACCAGTGTGACGCAGCTTCAGGGCACCGCAGTCGTGTTTAGTCTACACTACGTGCATGCATTATAAGCAGCTGGCGCATATGCACAACTCGTCGTCTGCTGCCTGGAACGCGCTTACTTTGTACTTGCTTCTTCTAACATCGTTGCTATCAAAATGCGAGTCTGTTTTTTGATGTGCCTTTCTCAAACGGACCTACTTCGTGTCGGTTGTTGAAATTTCAGTGCAGCATCGTAGCGAACTCCACAACAGCACACAAACACGTGTCGAATAGGTAACATGTACCTGGCCTGCAACTAAAGCTCATCGCGAGGCTGTTCATGGAATAATAATGTACTATGCAAGGATGAGGGAAATGTAAAAGCAAATGGAACCTAGATGAAGGGTTTGGGCAAGATGGTGCTAATCATTCGAAGTAGCCACGCACGTGAAATTATTGTAGAATAACTCAGCTTCGTTATCATGCAAGTTTACCCAGGGTACGTTATAGCATGCTTCACGTTTATGTGTAATTTTTAACGGTGAACATAGTTGACGTGCACTGTGGAGACATATTTGCATAAACTGGTGGTATTACCAAGACAATGGGTTAACCCGCCGTGACAGCACTGCAAGTAATAAGGATTAGTTGGAGGTTGGCGAAGCGTCTCTTGCGTACCTGTCCTTCGTTGGTCTGTACATTCACGTTGTTGCCATCTTAGCCGTCCGTCAAACGACAACGTGCCAACTACAAGCATTTTTTGTGCATGTGAATGTTTTATTTTCGTTGAAAACGTGCTTAATGTAGATGTAGATTTTGCATAAATTTTTACATCTGTAGAAGTGGATAGGCGCGCAGGTTGGCAGCTATGGCGTCAACACATATCGGCTACGCTAAAAAATTTGGCCACACGGACAAAGACAAAACTGCAAATTGACGGCACCAAGCGCTAATTTTCTCAAAAGTGAGTTCGTTCCTTATTCAAACTTTTGTGCGCGAAGGGCCTAGGTAGCACATATGTATAACTAGCACATATGCTTGTGTACAATCTTATTTCACAATATGAAAATGTAATTAAAGCAAACATGCTGAAAAATGACTGGCTGCCTAAGTATGATAAGCGCAGATGTATCTTGAGGTTAACATTGAATCGCCTTGAGGAGCCTCTTTTCACCAAACAAATTTTTTGGTCATCGAAATAGCGTGTCAGCGCGTGGATATCCTCTAAATCGCTTAATCGTTTTCCTTCTTGGATGCCCTATGGTATGTGTTTAATGAAATTGAGCATGTTGTTGTGGCACTTTTAACTTTAATTTGTTTTATAGCTTCAAAGTTGGTATTGTACTTCATTCTACGAGCAGGCCACAAGCTTCTTTGGCGGTGCCTTTAGCAGCGTGTTTAGCAGCAACAGCGGAATGTGGTGCATTTTTGTGTGTATCTTGTACTATTTTCTTATTTATTTGTACGTGTCCCATTTTTCTTATTATGCTACGGATTCCGCAGTTTCTATTGGTGTTAGTTTCAGTAGTTTGTTGTGTCCAATCGTAGTCTGCTAACCGGGCCATTCTGTTCCTGTGCTCATTCATTAAATTTAATTGACTGTCGATGCACGTTTGGGAAAACTGCAATATGACCTCATTCCTGTCAATTCACCTCAAGTTACCGTCTCTAGCGATATGAAAGTTTACCGTTTGCTAAGAAGCTGCGTACAACATTTCTAAGCACAGTCACATGAATATAAATGAAAAATTGCTGAAAAGAAGCTGACATTCCAACATTTCTACTTTTTCCAGACCGCGGCTCAGGGGCTGCCGGCCGCCATCTAAAGGGGGGACGGGGGAGGCTTGTAGTCATTACCCCCTCCTCTATCCACATTTTGGACAAAATAAAGTTATTTCTCTCTCTCCAGACCAGTACTATAGGGATGGAGCCTTTCGAAAAATTGTTGCATACAATGCGGGCCTCATATTATCACCATGGTTGCCATTGGAGACATTCAAACTAAGTCAGCTTCCCTTACATAGTATGGAACTGTACCGCTGTCTCTGTGTGTCTTTTTCTTTCTACGCCCTCGTTCCGCCGCGCTTACACTTTCTATGATGGAACTGTACACACCGACATGTGATACGCGGGGCACATGCGGCAACATACCACATACGGCAATGGCAGTTACGAGCGGTAGATTTACTTTCTCGGTCGTGGTGGCGTCTAAACAATACTTTCGTATCGGTACATCTTCGGTGCAGACGATATCGTTAAATTTAATAGCTGCTGAGCACCTAAAGGTTCCACTGGTAATTTTTGACGGCCGTTTTTTAGGCGGATACCGCTTTAAATAAATTGTCTCACTTTCAAACTTCTCAGCGAGTTAGCATTGTACATTAGCATTGTAATTCCCGCTGACAAAACTGCACAAAAGCGTGGACGAACACCCCGTCTCGGCGCAAACCAAACAAAAATATTGAGCACACAGAAATACTTGCGTCTCTACTGTGAGTTATGTCTTCCACTCTATAATGGACATCGACAGCGATTCTTTCTATTGCTCTTCGTCTAATCGAATGAACATTCAAAGGAGCAGAAATAAAAAACTGCAAGGTTGAATTGCGCAGCGCCTGGTGTATCGGTCTGGATGAAAGGAGTTATAAATGCCCACCAGAACGGGGTTGAACTCCTGAAAGTTAAGAATTCGCATCGGAGTACCTTACTGCGTGAAGCGTACGTTCGTTGTACTGCTCTTGAAATGTCAGCGAAATTGTCCGTATGACGGTTGGCCAATGTGCGTGCTTACATCACCCGTTGCTGTCATTTGTAATTGAAAAGCAAGACACACTGTATTATCAATCACGACATTGGCAGATTAGGAAAGTTGGTTTCTTATCTAGCTTGTTTTTCAAGCTAGACTATATTTCGCAAGCGCAAAGCCACTCGCGCTCTTCGGGTCTTCCACAGAATTGGCATTCCTTTCAAGCACATTAGTTTGCCGATGGTTTCGCTTCTCCTATTAGGTGACCGGGGGGACGGCCGCTACAGGAGTTCTCTTTATAACCTCCTCGGTCTGAATGCGCACTTCGCTTGACATTGAATTATCCTCGGCAAGGGATTCGTTGACTTAACGGCAGCCGTTCACGATAAGACTGCTGCTTCAGTGGCTGAGGAGTAAAATTCGGCCGGTGCAATAAGGGAAATGGATGGCCAGAGGTACAGCATCTGGACTGCACACCAATTTCTCTCTAGCCGGATCGATTTCTCTCCCAGCAATGACTCCCTCTGAAGGTTGGTATTTGGCTCTTCTTGGGGTACTGGCAGACCCTGGGTATTGCGACTACCTGATCAGGAACATTTGTCCCATAATACTAATCAGTGTAGAATAAAACACCAATAGCACTACAGACCACGCCGATAAGAGTCCTCGTTTCAGAAAGAAAACGGTGGGAACTGCGTGGTGATCGCAGTTGACGCATTCCCATTATAGGTTTCATTCTATTGTAAGCCATATTCTGCGAAAGCGCTAGCAATAGCTATGAGGATAAGTGTGGCAATTGTATTCGTACAACGAAGTAGGTGTAAAAATGATTATTTTAAAACCTTCTTGACCATAACCTTCCAGAGACGGAGACGTGCGACAGCTGGGGTTCGCATAAAAAGAAAGAAATTGAGAGGAGCAGGGAGGGAAGACAGGCGGGGGTAGGACAGCGCTTATGCCCTTTACCTACCGTGTTTACTGTCATGTAGTAAGCCCCACACTTCTTGATTTTTAGGGTGTGCGGGCCTTACATCAGGCATGCACAAACCTATTCATGTAAGCTTAGAACTGCGCTCAGACTGCTATGCAAATAACGCAACCACTCGTGATAACTCTTTTACCACATTCACTGTCTCGGAGCGATTTTTCGCGACGATAGATCGCCGAGCGTTTAACCCATTGCGCCACAAACGCATTTGCACAGAGCTACACAGACGCGCCTTATATATCTAACACTCCTCCGTGTACCCGCGCTCTTGCTCGCGGCGGTGCCGCCGCCTACGAGCAGAAAAGAGAAGTACTGCATTATGACACTAACGCGCACCGACAGTGAACGCTTCGGTGGTCTCAGCACTCCGACGCCTCGATGCCAGCATTCGAAGGGACGCTGGCATCAAGAAGCACTACCAACGCCAGGTGGCGTTCACCGTACTCAGCACAGCGGAGCGTGGCCTCCGCAATTAGCTCTGAAAATGTTTCTGAAGTTGATCGCGGAGGCTGCAATTACGACGCGCTGTACGCGCTGATTTGACTCGGTGACGATTCAGTTACGTGCTTTGTCTTGCGCGTTGTATTAGTGTGTCAGTTACGTGCTTCGTCTTTCGCGTTGTGCTAGCGTGTGCAGCGTAGTGCAGCTTCCATATGCACGACGGTTGCTCGGGACACGGACAATGCCCCGAGAATATCCGAATAAACGGCTTGTAATAAAAGGATGCTCTGACTTTTAACGCGATAGCGTTAAGGTTGCCGTGTCGCAGCAAATCCGGCGTCGGCATCCGGCGTCGGCGTGCGATGTCAGGGGGTGGCGGAGGAAATCATCCCCAACCACTTCGACCGCGCAGGCCCTCCACGTGGTGCAAGGTTTTGGTGAACAAAAATTGAATTTCTCATAGTAAAATTCATCAGAAAAATGGTAAAGTGTGACTTTACCATTCTGCGTCGGATTCGCCGTCCGATTGTTTACCAATCAGATTCGGATTGTAATTTTAATGTACGAGAAACCCTAATTCTGCTACGAGGAAACTCAAACACCAACCCCTTTTCCAGCATTTCTACCAGAACTACAACCGCGCGTTCGGGTACTTTACTTGCGAAAATGATACCCAGATGGCTCTCGCATCCTAGGTAGGTTAGGGAGCCTACATGGAACAGGCAGGTCAAATTGGGACTTCGCCTACTAATTCGTTTTGGACAAGCGCGCGTCGGGACAATACCAAACAATTAATAAAATAATAAAAAAGTCCTAGGGCCTTCACATTTTAATACAAGACCACTAATATTGCCCCTGAAAGAACGTCTTTCCAGCAATGCATTTCTGTTTAATAGTGAAGCCGACTTTAAGGGGATTGGTGTAAGCTTGGTTTTTGTAAGCTGGCTTTCCCACCTTCAGGGCTGCAGTGAATGACGCCTACTTGCCGTATGTGAACGATGCGATGCGAATGGGTCTCGATAACACTATCGCGTTCTGCTCTTACAGGCGAAGCTTAAGCGTCCTCCAATTTTTAGAGCACAAGCACAGCATTAAATTTGTTTAAATATTTTGCTGAGTGCTGGCTAAAAAATTTTACGTTTCTTTGAAATTTCGTCATGAACGAGGCCATGGGTGCGTTGTTGAAACGCCTGTACCATGTATAGTGGTAGCGTCGTCTCATACACTGTGCGGCGCATAGAAGCCGACGAGAAAGAGGTTTGGAGGAGTGCGCGTGGCACGCGGAATTCGGTGCATGGAACAACAGAAAAGCAGAAATGAAACCCTGAAGAGGAGCTGACGCATTGTCTCTTCGTCTCAAAGCTTGTCCGTCCCCGACGACGAAGCCTGCTCTTTCCTTCGAAAAGGCTCTCCCCTTTACATGCGTATCGCACAAACCATTCGCGCAGCCCGACGTGCGTCGCGGGTCGTCGCGGAGTCCAGATACCGCACACGAGACCCTGTCATTCAACCTATGCTGTAATGATCAGATTTGAGCGGCATTGGCTCGATGCCCACGTGCGACCTTAAGGCATTATGTCCAGTCAACGCACTTACAAGCACAGTAGGTGCATGGTCGCGGTAGTAATCTTCTACTGTCTCGGCCGGGTTATCAGCCATGGACCCAAACTGCTCTTTACGTACGTGGCCGTCAGTCCTGCATGCGCACGTGATTTAACGCCCAGTCGTGGATGAGGTCTGCTGGTACAAACAAAAGCGTGGACACGGAATTGGAGGACGAGGTCAAGGAAGTCGGCACACAGGTGAAGATTAAGTGAAGATGTAAATGAACAGGGGTATATCCAAGTAAGGGGGGCCTTACCGTCTTTTTTTTTTTCGTTTTTTTACAAGGGTGCCACCTGCCCCGCACCCCTCCGTCTCCGGGTGAATGTGCGGCCTCCCTCCTCTTCCGAAAGTATTCCTGCCTACGCCATTGGTAGGCCACCAGGAGTCATAAAAAAAGAATGTGGGTGAGAGACAATAATTTGCATACAAAGGAAGGCAACCAGAACGAGCATAGATACTTACAAGTATATCGAGAAAGATATAAGAAAAGGGAACGTGCATAATAACACAAAGCTAAGCGTCTTGTTATTTGAGGCCCGAGCTGGTTGCCTAAGGACGAAAGCATAGCGGAGCAAATATTCGCAACAGCATGAAGCATGTGTCTGGAGCAGCAACAATACCACAGCTGCTCAGCACATCCTGATGACATGCGAAGGTGTTCACCAAGCCAAAACCATACGTAACGGCCACCTTCAAGAAGCGCTGGTATTCTAAGCGGATGGAATCATTAATTGACCATAAGTCACGATAAGCGAGAGAGGTTTAGAGCATTGGTGAAAACAAATATAGGATTGATAGCGGCGGATCAATTACCGCCTAACTGTACAAGGTAGATATAGAGGTTTTAATGAAGATAATAAAGATGAATACGACATAGGTAAAACGGTACATTGATAACAATGTATAGATTACCTCATTAGCTGGAGCAGGCTAGGTGAGTATTTGTTACCGCCTCGATTTGAAGGGGACGCGAATAACTCACCATTACTGAAACACGAGAGAGGAGCTCGGTTTCATTAACGCCTCATTCATGACACGTTTCGGTTGTGGCAATATGGCGTGTCGCTACATTTTATTGCGATAGCAATTATATGGACACTTCAACCGGATTTCTGCCGTCGGCGTCGCCGTCGCCGTGAGGTTTCGTATAGATAAAATCTTCGCCGCGCGCCGTATGCCCCAGCGGAAGCGTGCGGGGACGCGCGCTATCACGGAGAGCGAACGCACTCAATCTCCCACGCGCAAGCAAGGAAGCGGAAAGCCAGCGCCGGAGGGAGCAGGGGGGGGGGGGCACTTTTACGCTGCCAACAACCGCGCTCGTCGCTCGTCCGCACAGTCTCTAATCTCTCCCACGCGCAAGCAAGGAAGCGGTAAGCCAGCGCCGGAGGGAGCGGAGGGGGGAGGGGGGGGGGCGCACTTCTACCATAGAGAAAGAAATTCAACAAGAGGGGACACTCGGCAAAAACTGGCAACAGGAAACACGTCACCCTACGTCACGCTATACTTTTGACACCGAACGTTAGCTGCCGCGAGCATCGAAAAAAAAGAAAGTGAACTTAAGTTAACAGGCATTTATTTATTTTTTTAATTCTTTCCCGCGAAAACTAAAACGTTTTGCGTATAAATGAACTTAAGCTTTGCGACTTATTTTCCTTGCTTTACCTAGCCACAGGTCAGTGACGCGCCAGATACATGCGTCATCCGCCAGACACTCCCCCGAAGCCAGCGAGGATGGCTGCGCGCGCGTTTGAGCGCTCGCGCGCGGCGACCCGTCTGTCTCCTTCTTTTTTAAATGTAACCTGGTTTATTGGGCTCTCGGCGTATTCTTGCGTTCCTTCTGCACTGGGACAAGACACCACTGCACTATTGAACTACGGCAAGGTGAGAAATCTTGTTTCACAGTCTACGACGCAATTAGGCTTACGGCACGGGACCGAGACTTAAGACGCAGTTAGCGAAAAACAGCTCGGCCATCCTGGCGCAGTTAATTTGAGTTAATTAATCGTGCTGAGACATGTTTCCGACGCTTCCTATGGGACTATTGTAACTTATTTCGGTTTTTGAGCCACACTGGCTGCACAGGGCGCCGTGTCGCAGTTAGCGAGAACTCAGCCGTGGTGTGTAGTCTAGTGCATCTTGCTAGAAGTTTGTGCCGCTTTCTCTGACGCCAGACATTACTGAAAAGTAATTTCGTTACTTTCTGGGGTACTTTTGAGGCACGCTGGCCGCACAGCGCGCTGTGACGCAGTTAGCGATAAGCAGCTCAGCCGTGGTGATAAAGTTTGGCGTGTAATGAATCTTAGAGGGACAAGTCTGTGACGTTTTTTGTGGCTCCGCAACAACATATATCCTTCTTTCGGTACTCACGCCTGTTGAAAACGCGATGGCCGATTGCCAAGAGTGATAACATGGGGTGTTCTGCTGGCGCCGGCAGAACACGCGAACGACGAACATATCAGAAACTAGTAATTCGATAATTACGTCTTCTAAAGGACTGAAAAAAAAGCATTGCACCCACGCATTTGTCTTGAGAGCCTGTTGCGTCCGTCTCTATGTATGTAGCGTTCCGTCGCGTCGCCCGAGGCCAAGTTTTGGAAACGCGAAGTCGCTCGTGTATTTGTGCTGCCAAAGTGCAGGAAATAATTCTCGGAAATGGGGGAACGCTTGGAATTCAGATGTTTTCATATATGTTTGGGATGAGTCGGGTATTTTCTACGCCATGTATGTAAAAGCGAATTGCTTTTTGTAAGGCCGCCCATTAACCTCTTTCGCACGTTTCGCCTCGCAGTATTCCTATGTCTAAATACCAAAATGACTCATGCTTGTAACATGCTGTTACGTGCTTGCAAATGTGACATGCTTGTAATTTACTTTTTTTTTTCAGCTGGTACCGTCCGGTGGAGCTTCATACAGGAACTACTGCCTTACCTGCTGGTGTCACAACGTTGGATGAACGCACGAAAAGCGCGGAATGAGCTTTTATAGAGAGCAAAATAAATATTTCCTCATTGCACAAAAGGTCTTGCGTCTACTTTGTGAAATTGCACGTGGCACAGATTCGATGGGACTTTACGAGATCGTTCGCAATCATTTTTTACTAAATAATAAACCGATTTTGCACGAAGAGCACAAAAAACAAAGGAAAATGGGGGGGGGGGGGGGGGCGCAGCCGGCGTGCTAGGTTGCGTTCAAAATACGCGCGCCCAAAACCGAAACCGGAAGTGATGCAAGCGATCGACACCGACCGCTTGGCACGCTGCAGTCAATTCGGCCGCTGGGCCCTATGGGAGTGTCCCCTCTTGTTGAATTCCTTTCTCTATGCTTCTACGCTGCCAACAACCGCGATCGTCGCTCGCTCGCACCGTCTCTTATCTCCACACGGCTCCGACCTTTTTATGCGCTCTGTTTCCGTTGAAGCGATAGACCGCACGTACGTTCGCCGCTGCGGCGTATCCGCTTGCTGCCAGAGTTTTGACGGTCGTTGTCTGCAGTCATTCAGTGTGAGCTATTCATGTTTGTTTGTGCGCGCTCACACCACGCTTGTTCATTCAGTTAGTAATAGTCGGGCCACATTTTCCAACGCACGCTACACATGCAATGCTGCCCGGATCGGCAGTGCAGCGCTACAGATGTGTCCCTTCGCACGCGCTGCCCACGGGAAGCGCTTCTCATCAACACCACCGTTTCACACGCGCCTTCTCGTGGTCATCGAGTCTCTCGTCATGTCGGTCTACTTACGCCGCAGCACACCTCCTTACTTAATCAGCTCATGTTTACTACAATTCATATTGCTACCAAAGCCGCTCACCTTACTTCGTATGACATTGCTGTGTTGCTATCGCATTCATTGCTTCGCCCTTAGGGCAAAACTGTGACATTTTTTTATTGTCTGATCACATTAACGTCGACGATTAAATCTGCTAGAATTATTTTGCAGTGGCCAGCCGCGACCTATCATACCTTTTCATTTACACCATGCGTCGGGCGACTGGCAACGCATTCTAAAGCATACAGTACTCGCCCACTGTATATCATCCGTTTAGCGTCCCTGTTGGATACAGAAAAAAATGCATATTCAACGTCTCGTTTTCAGTGCCGACTTTATTTTACACGTGCCATAAACAGTTCTCGTACTTCAGCTAGTATAGTAAGTTCACTCAGCGCATAAGAATTCTCCAACGATAGCGCCAATAAGTATTGCCACAAGAGAGAAAGTAAGGAGACCAAAGGCAGGGAGGTCAACCAGACCAGTGCTGCCACAAAAAATAGCATAAACAGATACGGGTGACAGCAGCTACATAAGAAGGTCACGAACACTCTTCAACAAGCTGCCCTGCATGTTCTTTTAATGAAAATGCGTAACTTATTTTCGCCTGAGCGGAGTCAGGAGGTGCGCGGGCGCTGGCTAGACTAGACAACCGGTAGTATATTGGAGCAGCCGGATGAATGTCAAGAGATGTGAAAAACAGTCTGACGCAACGGAGCAATATACCGAGTAGTCAGCTCAGTGGTCAGAAAAGCTACGCGTAGTTTTTTGTCCCGCATTACCCTAGACCATCCGAAACGCTGCGTACGCAAACGCTTAATGAATGAAACCAGCGGCACTCAAGCTGTCCAGGGCGGTCAGCGACGACAAATTGAGGATATCTAATGGATCAGGCTGCCGCAGGCCAGGATGTCTTGGAATCGATATGGAACACGTTGTTGTCTATGGTGAAATGCGGCTGCATCAAAACAGTTGCTACACGAAAGCCATCTCACTTTACAGTATGTAGCCACAGAAAGGGTCATGACGCATATGGCATTGTCGTAAATCTTCCTTATATAACTCATCTGAATAACTCTTGCGACGAAACCACTCGCACAAAGGAAGCAGCAAGGTGAAAGTGAAAGCAAGATATAAAATAATCATTCAGCTCGGATAGATGAAATTTACGAAAGGTTAAACTGTTAAAGCTAAAAAAATACCGAGAGACAGTTACATGTAGTTATATGACGAATTCAGCTTTGATAGTGGCCGTTTGGAATGAAGGCCCACACTACGCAGATGATGCCTGAAGCGCAGCCCTCCGCAGCACATGCAGATGGTAAAAAGCAATGTGAAATAAGTGTGCGAGACTCATGCAACATTTGCGCTTTTGTCGGCAACGGCAGCGCACGTGTAAGAAACGCCACCAAGGACGCAACGACGCAGAATGATGCCGTGTATTTCGAAATATTGTATCCCGGTAGCGTCACTAATGCAGCACATCGACTTCAAGCAAATGCGCTTCATGGTCACTCGGTGTCGATTACAGAGCTGCAATTTTGTTGCTAATCGCTTTCAGCACCTACTCGAACTCGCTGGAATGGGGCTGTGTTTCTAAGCAAGATAAGTCATTAATAGACCTGTTCAGAACAAACTTTCCTTCCGATTCCGTACTTTCTGGCACTATTTGTACCGCTATCAGTGATCACCTACCTATTTATTTTGTTGTACACCAATCCCGCTGCACAACCAGACAGGCTGCTTCTGCTATAAATTATAGAGCTGTAAATTTAACCTATCTTTCACGCTTTTGTGATGAAATGGAGCAAACGCAATGGGATGACCTATTTTCTATCTCCTGTGCTGAATTAGCTTACGACTATTTTATCCGAACGATCAGTTCAGTTTATAATAAACATTTCCCGCTTCAACTTTTTAAAAAACCAAAGCGTGCCCGCAAACCTTGGATGACTACAGAGATTCTAAAAATGATGGAGAATGACAGGCTACATCATGCATTCTCAGTTAACCGAAATCCAGATGCTTTGAGGATGTTTAAAAATATAGTCTTTTGATCATTGAGTTACAACGGCAAGCAAAACGAAATTATTATTATACCATATTTGAGGGCGTCACAGATATCAAACAAATGTGGAATAAACTACACTCCATCATATCTCCAGGTAGAGTAAGAAATAGTTTAGAAGAACTTGTAGTTGACAATTAAGTTATCAAAGGTAAGGAGTTCGCCGACAAATTCACTGAATACTTTACATCTGTAACTGAGAGCTCACATCAAGATAGCGCCTTTGATTACTTACCCGTGCCGCTCAAGGAATTAATATTTCTTTAACAACTGATGAAAATGAAGTATTAAGAGTATTTAGAAACTTTAAGATGAGTAAGAGCGAGGATAGAAAGGGTCTAAAAATGGAGCCGATTAAATATATTGTTGGTCTCAGTAGCCCATGTGTGACACATATTTACAATCTTTCCTTACGAACTAGCATTTTCCCACAGACTATGAAGAATGCTAAGGTGACGATAATATACACAAGTGGAGACAAAAACATTCTCGGTAATTATAGACCTATTTCAATCCTTCCCCTATTCTCCAAGGGACTTGAAAAAATTATTCATCTTAGACTGTCAAACTTTTTTGACAAACATTCCGTCATAACAAAATCGCAATATGGATTTAGATCAGGTTTTTCAACAGAAAGTGCTCTACTGTTTAAAAAGATTTGATTCTTAGAAATATTGAAGCTAAAACTTCACACTCGGCATATTTTTAGATATGTCCAAGGCCTTTGATAAAATTATCCATGAAACATTAATAGGAAAGCCGTATAGTGCCTGTTCCTCAAAAACTTTCGATATTTAAGGGACTGTTCTCATCAGATCTGCGGTATTGTAACTTAATTTGGGGTAACGGAACACAGCAATCCATAAATAATCTTGTTATCCTACAAAAAAAGGTCCTAGGTTCTGTTGCAAACCTACCATATAATGCACACACTTCAGAACTATTCGTTTAATATAATTGAATTAAATTAAACGTGCTATATGAATACGCTTTATTACTTTCCTTTAGATCTGATATTGCGAAAAATCGCGATTATATACACAGTGTAGCTAACCTGCAACTAAATCCTTCTTTGCGCCTAAGCAGACACTCGGAACAATGGTATGTGCCATGGCCGCGCACAAACTATGGCTTTCAAACATTAGGTTATTGCTTGCTGAAGACAATAAATAAATTCAAGATTTCTTATGAAAATGTTCGCACACTCTCTAACACTTCTGTTTTAAGCCTGCTGTGGTAAATATGTTCATAGTTAAATTTCACTTTTTGTAAATATGTTTTCTGTGGATATCATGTGTTTTCTGATTTGTCACCGACGTTGAAATGTACTTCTCTTTTACTGCCATGCTGCCATAGTGAAACGGGGACGTGGGGCTAGTCAAGCTGTTTTTAATGCAGCTTTTTTTCCCTCGTCCCATCCACTTATGCGAAACTCCATGTGTGTGGTAAATAAATTAAGTTGAACTTGAACTTGAAGTCAATGAGAAAAGAGAATGAAACAAAGACCGTTCGCAGCGGTTAGTATGTGAAGCGCGAAAGAAATAGCGCAACCAGCCCCGAAGCCTCACGATGCCTTCAAAGCGCTGCTGACTACTTAACTTGCCGCTATTTGGAAAATGAAATTGGGCGAACTCTATTGATGGTATAGGAAAACATATTTCAGATAGGATGCAAAGTGTGGTATGGCAGACCTGACAGTACTTCATCACGCCTCTCAGACACACGAGGGCACAATTAAACAGAAATTTTAACGTACCACCTAATAGCAACTTGTATGGAAGGCGCAAGTTAGCCTACATTGGTAAAAAAATACGGAATTACCTTTAGAAGACAATAAAAGAGAGTCCAAGAGTTTTATACGTTCTCAAAGAAGCTATAATTCATGATGACTATATTTCAATAGTGTAATATTAGCTGATTTTGCTATTGCTGGTTTTACTGTTTGGTTATAACAAATTTATTATTATCGTGTTAATAATAATGCTAGTAGAATCTGTACTTACAAACTACATTACCTGTTAACCTGAGATTCAAACGTGTTTTGTGTTAACTTGCATGGGCCCACAACACCCATTATTCCGAAGGGCCCAGGTGATTTTCAGCAACGTTCTGTAACCATGTGGGGAAATAAACTAATGATAAAGATAAAAAAATAATCCTCCGCACTATGCGATATCAGCGTATTCCGCAGTACCGGAAAATAATGGAAAATGCGAGTTCGCGTGTTGCGTGAACAGTACTTTGTATCAAATAAATGTTTGTCTATCATAGAATAATGCGTATGTTTACAGATTAGATTGGCCCAGTAGCGTGAAAGAGAGGTTTAACTCCGATATCTATGCGATATGAACAGTAACGAGTGCTAGCAAGCTAGGAACGACTGAGTGCCCTCTCGTACACTTTTGATATATCCGCACTTACGTGGGGGCTTCTTACCTATGTTTCACGTGTGGTATTGCGCATTATAGTAATAGGGGGAGACGATTAGTCAGGGCTTGTACGTACGCGTATTCGAAGTTAATTGCGCATGCACTCATGCTGATAAACTGGGAACGGCTCGAGTGTACATAAACATATTGCCATTTCTTAAGCCAAGGTTAGGAAGTAAAAAGAGCACTGTTTCACTGCAAATTGTGTTCTGAGCACGTAAAGCCTGAGGAAGTAGACTTAACCGACTGCAGTTTTGATAAAGGTGCTCAATACCAAGGCCCTTCGGGCTCAACATTTGAACTACTTCGAACTTTTTTATCCCACTGACTAGCTCAGTGAATGATAGGGTAATATAACAACAGCACGTATAGCTAATTGGCAGCCGATGTAGTCTCTTGCATGTTCAAAAGAATCGATAGTTGCGAGAGATAGCGAAAACAGAAGAGACGTACATTTTTATTACCACTGAAAACAAGATCATCGACAGATTCCTCGCACATAATCACCGTCACGAAGGATTACGTAGAATTTAGGTGTTTAGAGAGCACAGCATTTAGCTATTACACAGCATTTAGCTATTCTGGTAAACGAAGTAAAAAGTCATAGCCGTCGCTAGCAAGCGGCGACAACTCCTCTTTTTTATTTTTATGCATGTAATAAAAATGGGGACTACACAAAATCGTGTGTGGCTTGATTGGAAGAAGCCCACTTGCAGACTTGAAATGCTGGCTCAGCGCAATCAGGCCGTGTGTAAATTATAACCATCACTAACGTTGTACTTGCGTTTTCGTTGAGGTGCCCCCTTGCATCACTGGCAAAAGTAAATCACAAAGAAAACGAAAACTTCGCCTATTTCATTTACTTAGCACGTAGTCCCTTATCGGCAAGGGGAATTCAAAAGGCGCTCAATGGCGGCGCAGTCACGTGTTCATAGATGGCAGCACTATGGCAGCGTCGCTTACTTTCCAGAGGCGGCGCTGTCCGCCAGTCGCAGAATTTCAGGCCAGTGGAAGAACGCTTTAGAGTATGCCAGGATAGGACGCCGACTGCAAATAAAGGCTGTGCTTACTTAAGCAAATACTTTTCTACTATGGGAGAAAGCAGTGTTTGCGTACGCGAACAAAACTTTCACTAAGCACATATCATAATATTGCACGATGTATTAGTAAAAAATGCAAATATTTCGTGTGCTTATCGATTGTGAATATACGTATACACATGCGCTAAGCGTTTCTGCGAGCAGTCTAGCTAGGAATCCATGCCACGAGCACGTCCGAGCGGCGGGCATATTTTAGTCTTGTGTCCACACTCCTGCGAATGTCAACCGGTGCCCGCGTCCCCGCGTTGGCAAGGCCATTCAATGCAAAAATATCGATGGCGGTGACAGCAGTTTGCCCCAATAAAAGGAGCTGTCCGTTTCACAACCGTCTCTACGCTATAGTCAGAATCGATTGCTTGACAGGGAAAAAAACACCTTTTGTGTTTGCGGCTCTATCACGCCTTGCACCGGCATTGGCGATGGGAACGCGTCACCGACCAGAGCACTGAAAACAGACTACGGTTCAGCGTTGAATAGTTCACATCACAGGAAAGTTTTTTGACAGCACATAGAAAAAAAAGTTAGAAAACCGAGCGTGCCTACTTCGAACTTTACAGCTGCCTTGCAGTTCTAGCTGTACAGCCGGTTGCGTGACCCGCAGCAACCTTCTTGCGCCGGGGTTAGGCAAACGTCATGTTACGCAATAGAGAATGAAAGAACTCGATGGTGAATAGTTGATGGTGCCATATTTCGATGGAACCGAGTAGTTTGGGCTGCGGACATGCAGAGCTCGTACATATCCGCGACTAGAAGTCGATCATTTATGTATACATTGTTATTTAAATTGAGATCTAACGTTCCAAATTTCCACAGTGAATTATGAGGTGCTCTTTGTAGAATAATGTCGACAATTTGGGCTTCTGTAACGTCCACCTAGATTTTTACAAGAGGATGAATTTTGCATTCCACCATCGCTGAAATGCGGCACTCGTGGCCAGGAGTCCAACCATTGACTTCGTGCTTAACCGCAAAATGCCATAGAAACAGAGCAGCCGAAGCGGGTAAAAGGTATTATATTTTAAATACGCACGATTTAGAGCAATAATTGGAATTCAGCATGCCATGTTATGCTTAGTAAGGTTATTCGCTTGTCCATCATGGCGACGGAGCAGTCAGATAAAGAAAACAGACAGAATACCGACAATCTAATTTCCACAGATCAGGAGTGACTGTAGATCTCTGGAAGAAGTATTTGCCTACAAAGCGCTGAAATGAATTTCATAATAAATAAACAGTACCTAAATTGTTCCCATCGTACTAGAAGAGAAAGTTCGGCGAGTTATGAGTAAACACCAGAGGCGTGTTCTTATTTGCCTGTGTCCTTGTCTATCCAGCGCTGTTATTTTCCTAAACTTGGAGTTTCCATCGACTGCCAACTTTTTCACGCGGTACCCTCCTACTGTCACTCAAATGCTTTGAAAAACTTTCATTTTCCCTTCGATGTGAAACAGAATGTACACGTGCCGACGCACACTACGGCAAGTACAAACTCTTGCCTTGACGTTATCTTCTTTTCCTACCCAATCAGCGAGGTAGCATGCACAAATGACGTTGTACATAGGATATCACATCATGAAGCAGTTTTATTTTTTAGTCAAAGTATTCATTCGTTCCACGTGTGACTTTCAAAGTGTTTCCATGCCTAATGTATTGAATTCTGAGGTTATTACGTGCCAAAACCACGATTAGAATATGAGGCACGCCGTAGTGGGGGGTATTTGCATTCATTTTGACCATCAGGTGATCTTTAACGAGCCCCTAATGTACGGGAGACGGGCATTTTTGTTTTTCGCCCCCTTCGAAATGCCGCCACCGCGGCCGGGTTTTGATCCAGTGACCTCGTTCTTAGCAGCGAAATGCCATAGCCGCTAAGCCACCGCGGCGAGTATACCAGCTTTAATAAAGCCCCAAATGAAAGCATGTTAAGCTGCCTTGAAGTAGCTAGGTTACGAGTGCATTGCTAATAAAAGCTTGGATGCCCTGTCAAACGGTAATGATCTGTGACTGCATGCCGAGAATACTGCACCTACGTGTATAAAGAAATACGTTGAAGAAAGGTCTTCTTAATCTACAAATTCGAGCCCATAGAATACGCGTGAGGTGCTTCGAATAAAACGCCGAGTAAAATATTTCTCTCGTGTTCGCTCTAAAAACATTCCAGGTGCGCACTTGCCCTAACAAACGAATAAAAATGTGGCTTCCAAGCTTAATGTCTTCAATTTTAAAAGGACCACTAGTACAACAACTAACCCTAAGAAATTTTCTTTATAACAAAACAGAGAGAAAGCCTGCGATGAAAAATGAATAAAAGACGAGGTCATAAGTGAGACTTTTGCAATGTAGCAGCTTTAACTTAAAAAATATTTTGATCAGCCTTTTTGGTCCGCAGTGACGAGGCTGACTGACTGAATAAACTTTATTAAAACCAGCAAGAGGTGGTGGCTGGGCCTAGGCCCCCCCCCCCCCCCCCCCACGTGGGGACGTCGAGGTGTTGCCTCTTCGCCGCCTCGCAGGCTTGCTGGGTCGCCCAGAGTTGGTCGTCGAGTTCGGAGCTATGCAGGGCAGCGTGCCATCTCGACGAGAGGGTCGTGTGGTGACGAGGCTGGGATTTTTTTCAATGGTCATCTCTCAGAAATAGTTATAAGTGAATGGACAATTTATTCAACATTGCTTAACCTTGGCACCAAAAGTCTGCTGGACCAGACGATATCTGTGATGAATTTCTTTACTGGTTCAATAAATACTGCTCAAAATATCTGCATGTTATCTTAAACTTTAGCTTACTCAGAGGGAAGTTGCCTACTAACTGAAGACTGGCTAAAGAAATTTCTATTTACACAGCAGGCTACAAGCTTTCTCTTGTCAAAGACAGACCTGCTTGCTTATCACGCACGTGCAGTAAAGTGTTGGAACTTTTCATACTAAAGCACCTGAGCAGGCACTTATTGGACAACCGCTGCATTTTTGAAGGCCAGCACTGTTTCGGTGGGTTTTTCGAAGGAGGAATGCTTTTGCAAGGATATTTAGTCAACTAACTCATGTGACAAATTAGGTTTATTCCGATAGCAATTATATGGACACTCCAAGAAGCGGATTTCTGCCGTCGGCGTGAGGTTCCGTATAATGTTCAAGGCCGAAAAAATTGTTTTATGGATGTTTTATGTGCGAGTATAAGCGCGCGAGAGACGCGCGCTTTCACGGAGAGCAAATGCACGGCGGAGAGCAACCGCGACGTCTTCCGTCGCGCGAACGCCCGTGGGGGGATGGGTTGCGGCGTTGTGCTCCGGCATCAACTGCATATTTCGCGACCGGGCGCAAGGGCAACTGCCAACTCAACCTCGCGCGCGAGAGGAGGAAAGCGGGAAGGCAGCGCGGGAGGAAGGGGGTGCGGCTTCTACTCTGCCACCAAGTGCGTACTTGTACTTTGCACGGCTGCGGGCTGTCGCGCGCGCCGTGTCTCGAAAGCGATCTGCAGGCGGCTCAAAGCTTCGTGTGCGCTGTGCTTGCGCGCTCAGCTTCCGTTGAAGCGTTAGACTGCGCGGAGGTCAATTCGCTCGCTGCTGCTTGCGTGCTTGCTCACGCCAGCGTTCTGACAGCGAGTTCCCGCGGTCTACGAGTGTGTTACGTTCATGTTTTCTTGTGCGCCCTGACACCATGCTTCTTAATTCCGTTAATAAGCGAATGTTTCCAAGCTTATACGGCCGATAAAGCTACTATCCTTACTCCGTATAGCTCTCTGCTAATTTGGTATCGCAATTGATGCTTCGCCTTTCGGGCGAAACTGCGACTATCTTTTTTGCAGCTTTAGCGCATAATGAATTGGTGTGAAAAAAAAAACTATTGATAATTGAACCAATTATGCCCTGGCTCGATGCTTATCTGTCCGAAGGAAGCCAATTTAGCCAAATGAACACTTCCCAATCCTCTTTTATTGTAGCATTGTCCGGCCTCTCGCAGGAACCCGAGATCGTACCGTTGCCCTTTTTGCTATTTATTTAAATAACATCAGAGTTTATTCTTTGGTAAGTTGCCGTCTCTTATGTTTATTTTAAACAGCGACGCTGTTTTAGCTAACCGTGAAAAAAGCCGCCTGCCGCCACACCTCGCCGAGCTATAACGTCTGTGCGTTGCCTAGCAACCACCTCGCGGAACGGCGTGTGCTTCGCCTCATCTCGGTGCCGTGCACATGTTGCCTTGACATGGGACATTAAGGAGAGAGAAGCAGAACACGCGCGCGTCACGTGTTATGCTCGGGAGAGAGAAAGAGAATATGCGAGCGAGAGAGATAGAAACAAATTGTAGCATCAACAATGAGGCAACGCGCAGAACTGCTGCCGTCGCCATCCGCGCTTCCCCGTTTCCCCGCATTAGCCCCGAACGTGCGGGTTCTCAATGACTGCAGCAGGCGGGTCTGGTGGCGGCTCGGCAGGTTTCGACCAGCCACGCCCCGGCATGTGTGGAGGCGCAGCTTGGCCATGACGTCACCGGAGAGATAAAGCTCGGAGCAAAAGCGACGGTGGCAGAACTCTCGTTGACTCTGTGGCGAGTACATGTACCCTAGACATGGGACGACCAAAGATCCGCACACCCCGAAGAAGAAGCCGCTCATCTTGAAGCGCGTCGCGCGGCCAAGCGAGAATCTGCGCGTCGGCGGTGAGCCCATTCGCAATAGCATGCCTAGCAGCACTTAGCATTTACTAGCAAAACTAAGCCAAGCCTAGTAAAACCTGGAAGAAGCTAGGTCGATCACCAGCTCCGCTGTTTACGCCAGCCTTGCACCACTAGTGCAAGCTGCCCATTTCTTTTTTTTTTTTTGCAGACGTCTGCGTCATCTATTATAAGGTTGAATCAGGGGAAGATCACATGATTCTTAACTGTTGTTTAAAATTTCTTTTTAATACTGTCAGGCTCCGACTATGGATTTCAGTTCTTCAAGATGTTGGAGCATATTTTAACACGCAAAGAAGTCCCGTGCACTATACTTCCTATATTAACTTAAAGGAATTAATGCAGTACAGCAGTTAAGGCAACATTACCGTCGCACTATAAGTTACATCAACTAAAATGTCGCAGTTTTACCCGAAAGGCGAAGCATCAATTGCGATAGCAAATTAGTAGACAGCTATACGGAGTGCGGATAGTAGTTTTATCAGCTGTATCAACTTGTACATGCAGCAGCACCAGCAACGCGCAGAACTGGTGTCGACGCCGTCGCCGTTTTGCCCGCGCGGCGTTGGTGACTGTTGCCAGGGCCTCTGGGGCTGCTACAAGGTTTTCGACGAGATCAGAACGGGAAACTCGTCGAGCAGCATCGGAAGTCTTTACCACCTTCTCGACTCGCAACGTTTTTATATAAATACGCATTTGGTGCCGCAGCTATACGTCGCCTCTCCTCCCTCCCTCCAGTCCCCCCCACGGCCTTTCGCGCGACGGAAGAAGTCGCGTTTGCTCTATATATATATATTTGCTGATTGTAAAGGAGGAAAGAGACGCTTAATTCTGCAGCCCTTCAGGGAGCGCGGCGCAGAACGCGCTTTGTTCTCCGCTGTGCGTTCGCTCCCCGTCAAAGCGCACGCCCCTCGCGCCCTTTCACTCGCATATACAGCGTCCTGCAGCGGCGACGATTTCATCGCAGTTGACGTCATACGCAACCTCATGGCGACGGCGACACCGACGGCAGAAATCCTCTTTGAGTGTCCATTTAATTGCTATCGCAATAAAATACCGTAAGACCGTGGCAGCGCGTTTGAGTTGAACGGTCGCCTACCATTTCTTTCTGAGATATATCTCAAACTGGAACAAACTTCCAAGTGTAGTCACGTGTTTATAGTTAGTAGAATCTTTTTGCTACAGCTGTATCCCCACTAAGTTAACACATTGTATCCCATATTCTTATCTTATTTTGGGATATACATAGCAGGTTGCAATTTGGGAGATTGCATGAGGGATCGTCACAAAAATAATCATAGTTTAAGTTGGTACACTAAGAGTGAGAAAAACAGGGGAATGGACAAGGGAATCGTTATACAAATGATTTAAATCGTTGTGCTAAATCTTGCTGTCCTCACTTTGGTTGTCTCAACTCTTCGCGCTAGGGGCGTTTTTTTTTTTCTTTCTTTGCTTTCTCGCGAGTGCTATTATATGGACGCACCAGGCAAATTTCCTTCGTCGTTGTCATCGCCGCCGTGAGGTTTGGTGTAAAATCCAAATGCGATAAATGGCGGCCGCGCGCCCTGTGCTCTATGTACGAGGCAAAGCATGCGAGAGGGAGCCGAGAAAGAGGGTGGATTGGTGCGGCGGCGTCTTCTCGCGCGCGCAAGGAAGGCGAGCGTGGAGGAGGCGCACCGACATTTCGCGCGTGCAAGGGAGGAGTGGGCAGATGTGGGCTGTGCCCGCGGACACTCGCGCACACAGCGAGTGTCCGCGATCATCGAAGGACATATGTTCATGTTTGCCTGTACGCGTGCGACACCGTGCTTTTTTAATTTTGTTAGTAAGCGAATGTTTGCAGCCATTTATACAGCTAATAAAACTACTAATCTTGCTGCGTATAGCTATCTAGTAATTTTCTATCGCAATTAATGCTTCACCTGTCGAGCGAAACTGCGACTTTGTTCTTCTTTGTTTTAGCTGAGACATATATATTTTCTCTTGAGATAGCTCGCCTTTCTGGATCGGAGTGCGTTGTTTTTAGTTACGTATCTGGTGCATCAGACCCACTATTCACATCGTGGTTTCACGCATTCATATTTTATTTTGTAACCAATTGTATATATGCAGATGATTTCGTCGTCTGCATGGATATCTACACAGATATCTATGCAGACGACGTCACCATTTGGTGCACCGGAGGCAGTGATGAATGGGTGGAGGCTGCGTTGCAGGAAGCCATCGAGATCACGGAAGAATATCTGAAGCCGACCGGCCTTCGGTGTTCCCCTCGGAAATCGGAACTGTTCCTTTAAGGTCCAGACTAAAGGGGCCCAAATCGAAGGGTTGGAAGCCGGTAGAGGACGTCGACATCACTCTACGGATAAGTGAGGACGGTGTCATCCCCAATGCGGACTGCCTCCGGGTCCTGGGTATGACGATCGAATCGAACGGCTCCAATAACCTCAGGGTGTTTAAACTAGCCAAGGAAACGGACAATGCCATCAGACTCATACGGAGAGTTGGCAACCGGCAGCAGGGTCTTGAAGAGGACAATCTTGTGAGACTAGTGCACGCCTTTGTGATGTGTCATTTTACCTACGTGGCGGCGATGAACAATCGACAAAGGTCGGAGAGGCACAAGCTCAACACGTTGATCAGGAAGACTATCAAGAGGGCCCTCCGCCTCCCCATGTACACAAGCTTGGAGAGACTGATGCGTCTCGGCATGCACAACAGGCTGGAAGCGCATGAGAGGGCGCAGTATAGCTGGCTGTCCACCACCCAAGCGGGTAGGAGCATCCTGCGGGAGCTGGTGGTTCCTCCGGCGCAAATCGAGTCCCACTTCTGCGGTTTCCCTCGGGAACAGCGGGAACGCATTGTCGTCGCTCCAATTCCACGCAACGTTCTTCCCGAACACAATGTGGGTCGGCGACAAGCTAGGGCCAAAGCTATCGTGGACAAGGCTCGGGAACAGGCTCGCGATTGCTGTTTTGGTGATGCTGCCCGGTACCCCGACGGGACGGTGTTCGTAGCGGTGGGCATTGATCACGATGGGAAAATCACGAACTCTGCGACGGTTCGAACGAAGTCGGCCGAGGTGGTGGAGCAGGTGGCCATAGCCTTGACCCTTTTGGGCGACAGAAGGACCACGATCTACAGCGACTCGCGGAAGGCTGTCCCAGCTTTCGCCAAGGGCACCGTTTCGGAGCAGGTCCTGCGTATTCTCATCAAGTCGCACACGATCAAGAACATCAAGTCGCACACGATCATCTGGTTCCCCCAACACATGCGGCAGATCGAGGGCGTCCCGCCGAACCTCAACGAGTCGACCCACAGAGCTGCGCGAGGAGTCGTTGACCGCGTAGCTACCGGGTGGCGCGGCGCTGAGGTTATGGACAATCGGGACCCTCCCTCCTTATATAACGGACTTGCATGGTATGGAGGTATGGATTGCATGGTATGGAGACGATATCCTCCACCACATAGGAAACTAGGCAGACCACAGGCGTTACTACTCATGTTACTCCAGGTCGGGGCATACCCTAACCCCGCACTGTTACACAGAATCTATCCAGAAATACAATTGAACAATGTTTGCGAGATATGCTCAGACCTAGCTGACTTGGAACACATGATCTGGCGGTGCCCCGCGTTACGCCACGGCGACGGCGTCACGTTGTCTAAATGGGAGGCTGCCCTAAGCAGCCCGATCTTGAAGCACAGCTATGGGCTGTCCATCGGGCCCGCGATGCTGCAGAGAGGCTCGGCCTTTCTCTATCGACGTGGGAGCGGTGCGCTACGTGCTGACTCGTGTCCCGAATGACCTTAATAAAGTTTACCATACCATACCAGACCAATTGTACAATTTTTTTTGTAATCCCACCCTTGCAACGGCTGCCTAAGGGTGGCTAGCTGTATTTGTAAATAAATAATAAATAAATCACAACCATACATGGTTTCATAAAAAACGAACGCCAATCTGGATTAGTTAAAGCTGATGAGAATTGAAATAACGTTATCATAATTTTCCACATCCAAGGTGAAACATTCTACGTTCTAATTTAAACGGTGCTTTTTCTTTCAGAGTTAACCACATTTTTTAAAATCGCCTGTGGCATGTAGCACGATTGTACGCTTCGAGCTAAATTGCAGTGGTCTAGCAGGCGGACAATATTTACACAAAGAATGAAAATGCAGAACCTCTATGCATCTACAATCCTTAAATATTTTATAATCAGGCTGCCTAATCTTATAACAAATCTTGCGTATCCGGAAAACGTTCATTCCACATGAAACCTATCCTTAATACAGTTATATTTCAATTTTACCTGAAAGGCATTACTTCTATTGGTGTTATTCAACAATTACTTGCTATCTTAGGACACGAGTACGAAATCTCAATATGCACCAAGTATATTTCCCGTTGAAAGTTGTATCTCATTGTAAACGTTATAGCGTGACATGAGTGTTTAGTTAGAACGGCTTCTTGAAACCATTTTCGCTGTTCACTTTCATGTAGCTTGAGGAGGCAGGCACTTTTCATCGTGTGAATGTATCAGTAAACGCCGGCGTTAAAACACGAGCTCAAGCAGTGCGCAAAGAAATTTGAATGTGCACGAAAGAAAGCAAAGGTCGTAATTTTTTTTTGTATGGAAGGTAATGACCAAATTTTTTTGACAGTGATGGAGTCATTCTAATCGACTACCACGAGGATGGGAGAGCTATCTCTGAAGCACTAATTATGGAAATATCTCATTTATTACGCCGCACTATCGCACCGCCTGAAAGACGGGCTGTAAAAGACGCGGCTAAGATTTCCCCCATAGAGTACCCTTTCACATGGGACCACTGCGCTGTCACGCAAGACGACCTTGATGACGAAAAAAAAACAACGAAGAATTGAGGGGATTAGATTTATAATTTATTCCCCGCTCTTCCTTTCATGACATATCAGTATTCAATCGTTCTGCGTTTCTAAACTACAGAGCTTAACAGAAAGACTTTTTTTTTTGGCCAGTACTAGAGTCACCAGAATCGCCAATGAATACCGAGAAGGATTTAAACCGGAAATGAAGGTTTACGAGAAGGGAAAAACGTAGTTTGTTTAACTAGGTGTGTGTCCCTCCGTGGACGGACATTATGCCGAGGCTACAATACAAAATATACTTTCTACCAAGCCAGCCTGCGAAAATCGGCCTTGCACCTCACTTGTCAAACTGCAAGAAGCTGTAGGTATAGTATTTTCAATCGGCTACAGCGCAGAAATTCAGGAAGGACGCTATAATAGGCAATGCCTGTCCCTGTTCTATTGTCCTTCAACTCTTTCTAAGCTTTGTCAATTCTGCACCTGCTCAAACACTGCAGCGCAAGCTTCCGGTTGATGACCCTGGCTTAGACATTGCGCTTCTGCTTGTTGCCTTCGCTGAAAAGAAAGGGGAGGATGAAGGCCGTAGCTCAGGCTTTCATGGGAAAGTCATTGGCTCTATCGAGGGCCGCATAAAAACCAAGGAATACGCCCTACACGCATGTGTCTTTGTCGTGAGACGTTGTTTCTGAGATTAATGAATGTCGAGAGTGGCCATAGTAACAGTCAGCGAGGGATTACGCGTGCGTGGGTGACACCACAGAGGGTGCCATTATCCGGTTATCCATTCGGGGCATTACAAAAGACCAGCTGCGCGACATCTTTTCATTTCTGCTTTGATAACGAAATGGGTTGTTATGAGCGCAAACAAATGATTAGGGAGTTTTAGCTATTCTGGTAAACGGAAGCGGACGGGGGGTTTTACCGGATGGACGGAGATGCAAACGTAAATGACTTGCACGGTGCCCAGCAACCTGATGGTGCAGAGCTCAAGTAGACAAACACAGAGCTAATATTGCAGAAATAAAGTGTCTCTTACTTCTCTGCTGATTTAAATTTCCATCAGCGGCATCATCATGTTGCTGCCGAAAATTTATACCAGCAACAATGTAAAATACAATCTCTTACTCCAATACCAGCTGTGTTTGTGTGGTTGACCCTGCGCCTCCAGGTGGCTGCGCCGTGGAGGCTGTTCGCTTTCGCGCCTCCCTCATCCGGTAAAACGCCCAGACCGCTTGCGTTCCCCGGAATACCAAACACGCTAAAGCTCTCTATTGTTCCTTCACAAATGTCGTAGGGAGATGCACACAGCAGCTTGTCCACGCACAGTCTACCGCAAAAGATTGTGGACCACAGATGCTGAGAGAAATCTAAATACTTTGGCAATCTCTGCAAGCAGCCCGGTACTGGAATTCCCAGCATGTACTAGTATAAACCACCAATAAAGTGATGCACATTTCACGAATAAAACGTGATGCTTTGCAATTGTACAATGTATAGTTTACTAGCTACTCTCAAAAACTGCTCGAAAATTCAAGGTTTTCTCAGTTCCGCTTCTCAGTAAACGTTTGCGGTTGAGTGCACGTAGGCTAAGTGTGAAGCAGTGCAAGTTCGTTGCTGCAGGTTACATTCATACTGAACGCACACATTAAAAAAATTAAACAAGGAAAGGCGTGTACTAAGCGGCCATCGTCTCAACTTCGTTCGAATAAAAAGTCGGACGCGCAAATATTTTAAAATTCAAATACGAATTGCGTAGCCTGTGCTACTTTACTCGCATTCCGTCATGAGAATTCACAATTCCCAATTCTCGAGTATTTGTCCCTACTCAAGTGTAAGGTATAACAAACCTGATCGAGCCAAGCGTTTATCGTCTTGCGCAATAAAGAAGTAGAATCCCTCAGTGGCAGGATCTGCCCACGTGCTTTGTATATACTGGGTGTTCAAAATTAGGCTTTACGAAATTTTAAAAAATCGCCTGTGGCAGGTAGCATAATTGTTATCGTTGAGCTAGGTTATTCGATGAAGCGGACATTAGTAGCACAAGAAATGGAAACACATATTCAACTAATTAACACAAATTCGCTAAGTAACTTCTTCGTTAATTACTGTACGACACATATTGCAATTTACAAATTGCAGCCGGTGAGCTCGTCAGGCATATTCAGTTGGAATGAATTTCCAGAATGACACCAGTTTGGAGATACGCGCCATCAAACTCGCAGTAAAAATTCACTCTTGTTCCCCTTACTTTTTTACCAAAATTCTGTTTTATACATTGAAGGACAAAAGTAACTGGAACGGCCATGTATTTCGTCCCACACTTTGGGAAATAATATTAAAAGGAGGTTTATTCGACGAAAGGCCGATGACGGGTCGAGCGTTTCCACCGAGCACAATCTCTAAGCTCGAGCTTCTGCGTCACGCGATGCTGTTGGCAATCCTGCTGCCTAAGTCCAGGCGTTCTTCTTCATTACAATATCTCGAAACTGGTGTCAGCCTGGAAATACATTTCAACTGAATGCGTCTTGCAAACTCATCGGATACAATCCGTAAATTGCAATATTTATCGTAAAGTAGTAAACTAAGAAGTTCATTAGTCAATTTCAGTTTTTTAGTTGAAGTTGTGTTTGATTTCTAGTGCTACTGATGGTCCGCCTCATCGAATAACCCAGCTCAACGATGAGAACTAAGCTACATGCCACAGGCGATTTAAAAAAAATGCTGTAAAGTCTAATTTTAAACACCCTGTATATCTTGCGTGCACGACATGCGATTGTATATGTGTATAGGTGTACGGCAGTCAATGTAATAAAACATTTCGTTCTAGAGTCAGTGCCCACGTTGTCTGAGCCTATTGACTTTCGTTCGCTTCGCGTGTTCGTTTCGACGATGATGCCAACATTCGTTGCAATCTCGGGAAAGAAATACCGACATCAGTACATACTGTACCATCCGCAGCGGTAACCCAGTGGCTAAGGCCTCGCGTGGCTGAGGACGCGGGTTCGATCCCAGGCGTGGTGGCGTGAAATGCCTGAACGCTCCTGTAGTTGGATTTCGGTACACGTTGTAGAACTCCAGGGGGTCAAAATTATTCCGTAATCCAAATGGTACGGTGCGCCTTAAAATGATGTTCTGGTTTTACCAAAGAGCCTAACTTGAATTTGCCACACTGTGCAGGATCTAGAAAGGTGAGAACAGCGTAAAAACGATGACACACAAAACAAGAAACACAGACCACCGGCGCTGGGCGTGTGTTTCTTCTTCTGTGTGTCGTCGTGCTCGCGCTGTTTTCACCTTCTTAGATCATGCTTAACGAACTAGCCCAGCGTTCCACTCATGTGCTCAATGATTTTTCTACAAAAAAGCCGCAGTTCTTCCTTAGGCATGCCGCATTGCAGATAACTCGCTCATCCCTAAGCTCGACAAATCGATATCACTTTAAAATATTCGACCCAGCTCCCTCACCTCATGCATTGGCAAACCGATTAAACATGTTGTCCTCAGACTTCTTCAGCCCTACTTCGTGAGCAAACTCTTCTTTCCTAACACACAATATGGCTTTCGCCCTCATCTTTCAACCCAGGATGTTCAGCTCTGGGTCTAGGAAGACATCCTGGACGTACCCCAGCGCGCGCGGGCTAGGGCGATGCTAGCACTAGTCCACAAGTCGGCTTTTGGTAACGTTGCGCAGGACCTTATCCTAAGCCACCTTGCCGATTTTCAATGCAGTACGTGGGTGTACAGCTACGTTCGGGCATTCATACGCGACCACAAAGCCAACATAGAAGCAGATACGCATGGCTGCCACACACTTAACCTCACGGGACGCGGCAACCCAAAGGGATCTGTCCTCTCGCCCACCCTTTTTATTATCGCCCTCGATAAACTCCCTCCGCTCCTGAATGATATCGTAGGGCTTCAGCATTATAGCGTGGATTAAGTCACCCTCAGGATAGCCAAAGGGCCTATAACGTAATACTATTCCAATCTGAGTTTATTCCAATCTGCTGACATGAAATCATGATGGCGCTGACGCAAGCATCGGGTGGTAACCCACAGAATGGTTTGAAAATCCCAATCAAACGCGCTCCTTATTTATAGGAGGTCATTTGCTTGCTTTCAAAGCAAATAGTATTGCCTGCATTGAGTAGCTTTTCTTATCAAATTGGCTGACAAGAGGCGAGGAGCATGCTCAAGTGGAAAGGGTTTCGATGGGACCAAGACAACACAAAGAAAGTACATAACCGGATAAATATGGTTGTGGCGGCGTCGGTGATTGGTTCGCTTCACTTTACTCAGCTTGCGGTGGCTGGTGCAATATCGCAGCGGCGTGCAACGGAAGGTTAAAATTTCCGCCAAAACGTATCATCAGCAAAGAAGAGCTGGAAGAGCGATTTCGTATAAGTACCAAAAGGGCTCGATAGCGTCATACCGCCATGCTCCCAGGCAGCTCCGAGTAGCCAGTGCCAGAGCGATCGGTGGTTAGCCATCTTCTTTTCCCTTCGGAACGGGGCAGTCTCCGGCTATACAAACAAAAGCTTTTCTTCGGCATAAAAAAAATACAGTAGCTTGCTAGTCCTGGCTTTCGGGCTAGGCTACGCACTACCAAGTCATCACCAGCATTTTCCGGAATTTATTGATTATTGATCTATTGGGTAAATAAAATTAAATTATGGTGTTTGACGTGCCAAACCTACGATCTGATTTTGAGACACGCCGTAGTGGGGGACTCCGGAGATTTAGACAACATGGGGTTCTTCAACGTGCACCTAAATACACAAGTGTTTTCGCATTTCACCCCCATCGAAATGCGGCCGCCGTGGCCGGGATTCGATCCCGCGACCTCGTGCTCAGCAGCCCAATACCCTAGCCACTGAGCAACCACGGCGGGTTGATTATTGATTAGCTATTGATTGGCTATCGATTGGTTATCGCAAGGAATTGGCCACGTATTTGGGCTAGGCTAAGCACTACCAAGTCATCCCTGGCATATTCCGGAATTTATGGATTATTCATCGATTATCGATTAGCTCTTGATTAGCTATCGCAAGGTATTGGCCACGTATTTTGGCTAGGCTATGCACTACCGTGATGGCGTGGAGCAGAGTTAGAACATCCGGCTTCTAATCTGATGGTCGTAAGTTCGAATCCTCCTCCAGTTCACTACATTTTAAGGCATGGAGTGGCGCCTGAACCTGCAAAAAAATAGAAAGAATATCGCCGAGAGCTAGTGGGGCTACACTAGTTCAGGTGCAACCAAACTAGGCAGGCCCACTAAGCTTCATCAAAGTCACTCCTTACCAGAACAGGAATTGGCCTGCTTAGTGCAGTATTCGGCCACTACCTCCCTAATGACTCCTACAATTACCCACGGCCCTCAGTCCCCAGGGTCTACGGAGCACCTGACCAAGGCGGTGGTCAGACCTTCGATGTGACAGAGGGTGCTAAGAATCACTTATTCTGGACAGGCCGCCACTGGAAACTGAACTTGGCAACGTTCAACACGCGCACCATATCGAGTGAGGCTAGCTTAGCAGGGCTATTTGAGGACTTATCGAACATTACCTGGGTTATCATTGGCCTTAGTGCGGTTAGAAGAACTGGTGAGGCATATGCAATGCTAACTAACGGACACGTCCATTGCTACAAAGATCTTCTAAGTAAGAGAGAATTCGGGGTAGGATTTCTAGTCCATAAGGACATAGCTGAAAGCATTGATGAATTCTACAACATCAATGAGAGGGCAGCCGTCGTCGTAATAAAGCTGAATAGGAGGTACAAATTGAAGTAAGTACAAGCCTACGCCCCAACCTCCAGTCACGATGATGAAGAAATACAACAGTTTTATGAAGATGTTGAATTAGCAATGAGAAAGGTGCAAACTCAGTATACTGTCGTCATAGGCGACTTCAATGAAAAAGTGGGGAAAAAGCAGTCTGGTGACCAAGCAATTGGCAACTGCGGCATCGACTATAGGAACACGTACTAGAGGAGAGATGTTGGTAGAATTCGCGGAAAGGAATAGGTTCCGAATAATGAATACCTTCTTCAGGAAGCGCAGCAACAGGAAATGGACCTGGAAAAGCCCTAAAGTGGTAACAAGAATAAAATGGATTTCATACTCTCTGCCGATCCCAGCATAGTGCAGGATGTAGACGTGTTAGCTAGGGTAAAGTGCAGTGACCATAGGTTAGTGAGGTCTAGGATTTCTCTCAATTTGAAGAGAGAAAGAATAAAATTAGTCAACAAGAAACAGGCCAGCCTAGACGCAGTAAGGGTGAACGCAGACCAATTCAGGCTGGTGCTCGCAAACAAATAGGCAGCTTTAGAACAGGAAGAGCATGACAACATAGAGATAATGCATGAAACCGTAACTAGGCTTATCTCAGAAGCAGCAATTGAAGTGGGAGGTAAGGCACCAAGTAACCAGTAGGTAAGCTCTCCCAAGTAACAAAGGACCTAATAAAGAAACGACAAATCATGAAAGTGTCATGCTCGAGAGATCAGATAGAATTCTCTGAACTGTCAAAACTGATCAACTAGAAGAAAGCAAGGGATATTCGAAAATATAACGTGGAAAAGATTGAGGAAGCAGTAAAATATGGACGCAGCATGAAATCAGTGAGAAGAAAACTTCGCATAGAGCAAGGCAATATGTATGCACTGAAAGATAAGCAGCGTAATATCATCAGCAATTTCGATGACATAGTAAAAGCCGTGGAAGAAATCTATACTGACCTGTAAGTACCCAGAGAAGCCAAGCTACTTTCATTCGAAGTAGGGATGAACAGGATAGCAGAGGATTCTTCTAAATCATCATCATAAGCCTATATTTACGGCCACTGCAGGACGAAGGCCTCTCCCTGCAATCTCAAATTACCCCTGTCTTGCGCTAGCTGATCCCAAGTTGCGCCTGCAAATTTCCTAACTTCATCACCCCACCTAGGATCAACGACGAATATCTTAACAATCTTCGGTTTGCCGATGACACTGTCGTATTCAGCAACAATGGGGAAGAATTACAACAAATGATTGAGGACCTTAACCAAAAAAGTGTAAGAGTGGGGTTGAATATTATTATGCAGAAGACAAAGATAATGTTCAATAGCCTGGCAAGAAAACAAGAATTCAGGATCGCCAGTCAGCCTGTGCAGTCTGTAAAGGAGTGCGTTTATCTAGGTCAAATACTCACAGCGGGCCCTCATCATAAGAAAGAAATTTACCGAAGAATAAAATTGGGTTGGAGTCCATACGGCGGCAGGCACTCCCTGACTGGGAGCTGACCACTGTCGTTGAAAAGAAAAGTCTACAATCATTGCATTCTACCGGTGCTTACATATATGGGGCAGAAACTTGGAGGTTAACAAAGAAGCTCGAGAACAAGTTAAGGACCGCACAAAAAGCGGTGGAACGAAAAATGTTAGGCCTGACGTTAAGAGACAGGAAGACAGCGGTGTGGATTAGAGAGCAAACAGGGATAGCCGATATGCGAGTTGACATTAAGAGGAAAACATGGAGTTTGGCAGGCCATGTAATGCGTAGGGTGAACAACCGGCGGACCATTAGAGTTACACAATGGATACCAATAGAAGAGAAGCGCAGTCGACGACGGCAGAAAACTAGGTGGGATGATGAAGTTAGGAAATTTTCAGGCGCAAGTTGGAATCAGCTAGTCCAAGACAGAGCTAATTGGAGATCGCAGGGTGAGGCGTTCGTCCTGCAGTGGACATAAAAATAGGCTGGTGATAATTACCATGACGACGATGATGATGATGCACTATCAAGTCATCCCCAGTATTTTCTGGAATTTATTTATTATGGATCGATTATTAATTAGCTATTCATTGGCGTACGATTGGCTATCGATGACTGACTAAGGTTAACTAGTCACAACCATGCTTAGCTCGACTTAGCCAGGCCCAGCTTCGCTAGTTCACATAGGTATGTTCCATTGCGCTTGGACCCTTTCTGCACAACCGCCAGGATCGGCCCACATTATTTCCGACCCGTCGCGGACTTGCGGCCGGCTTAAGCAGCGCCGCTGTTAATAACGCGTTTTTAACGCGTACACGTCACTCTGACGCAGTGAGGTTTCGCGGTTTGGTGACGTCGCGTGAGAGATAGGCGAACTGGGCACATCCCGAAAACGTTTGACCAATAGCATAAGGCTAAAGGCCAAAAAAAGCGTCGAATCCAAAATAATTCATTTTTCTTTCGTTCAGTGTAGTCATGCATAATCAGTGTGCACACATCATATCAGATGGGACGTTTTCGCGGTATTCGTGACGTCGCGTGAGAGAGAGGCGAAGTAGGGGTGTAAAAACTTTATTTAAAGAGGTCTTGAGGCTCGACTTAAGCCGAGGCGGGCCGCTCCCACGGTGGCAATGTCACGCCAAGCCCTTCAGCGACATCAGGGGCCCTCTGGACAGCCCTTAGTTGGTCTTGAAGCAATGGGCTTTGTATTATTTTTTCCATCGAGTCCATTCTTCCAGGAGGTTGGGAAGAGTTGCGGGGCACCCCGCGAGCATATGTTTGATTTCAATGATGCCATTACAATCATTACATTCCATCCTAATCTCCCTCTCTGGATATATTTTGTAAATGTGGTATGTACCCGTTTGCAATAAACGCAGCCAGACTGCCTGAGCTCTGCTTAGTTTTGAGTGTGGCAATGGGAATTGCCTGCGTCCTGGATTGTAATGTTTGGTAATCTCATTATAAGTTATTAAATGATCTCTATATTCCCCGGCTTGATGGTGAACGGCTCGGTTATGGCTGTCACGGTTAGCAAGCCCTCGTGCCAAGTCATGCGCAACGTCGTTGAGGTTTACCCGAGTCTTGTCCACTTTCCCCATATGTGCACGAAACCATCGGATTTCTGTTCTCCTAATCCTAATGTTTTGAAAGAGTTTAGCTGCAACTTCAGCTACGTAGCCTTTATCAAAACTTTTTGTAGCGGCTTTTGAATCACTGTAAATGAAGGCCCACTTATTACTCCTGATGGCTAGATCAATTGGCACTTGTTCCGCCACCATGGGTTCCTTGGTAAAAAGAGTGACAGCGTCTTGCACCTTTCCTTCAAAATTTGATACAATGACCGTATAGGCTTCTTTACCTTTCGCCCAGGCAGCATCAACCATAGCTGTCAGTTGGTTCTGCTGTTCTATCTCCTGCAACAGTGCTTTGGCTCTTGCCTTTCTCTTTTTGAAATTATATTCTGGATGCATGTTTCTGGGGAGAGGGTTGCTTCTGATCCTATCCCTAACTTCAGTATTTAATTCAACTTCAGGCTCCATTGGGCTCCTTGATCTATTAGGTTCTACACCTATTGTGGGTAATATCTTTCTGCCAGCGTAAGTTTTTTTTTTTTCAATCTTTCGTGCTGCGCTAGCTGTTGGGCCTCAGCGATTTCTTCCATTGTGTTGTGGACTCCTAGACTCAAGTGCTTGTCAGTTGCAGCAATACTCGGTATCTCTAGGGCTATTTTAACAAGTTTCCTGATCATGACATTGAGTTCTGCCTGTTTCCATTTGAATAATCCGGCCACGTAAGGGAAGTGGCAGAAAGCCTCAAAGCACTGTCTTCCCCCAAGCCTGTGTGTCTGTTGGTAATCCTCCTTAGTAACCTAATGACTTCATCTGTTTTGTTCGAGATATGTTGTATTGTACAATAATTGGTATTGTTCTATGCGATAACCAAGAACCTTGATTTTCCAACTAGCCTGATTGCGGATCCTTCATGAGCGTATAGGCACACTCCTGGCTCCCCTTCCGGAATGTAGCCTCTTGGTTTATGACCTTTTCTGCGATGTTTAATGAACAAGAGTTCCGACTGGGCTGCCGAGCATTCCAGCCCCATTTCTTTCAGTGTATTCTCTACAACATATACACTTTCCTCTAGTCTTGTCTCTGTCTGCCCTACATTACCCTTGTTACTCCAAATGGTTATGTCGTCGGCATATACGACATAATGTATACCCTCGATTTTCTCTAAATTACTTGCAACCGTAGATATTGCTAAGTTGAATACCATGGGCGAGAGCACAGCTCCATGTGGCGTGCTCCTGTTTCCCGAATTCTTAGCTTCTGACATAAGTTCTCCTATGATGAGTTGCGCGGCTCTGTTTCTAAGAAAGTCCTTGATCATGTGAAAAAGCCTCTTACCTAACCCCATCTCCGAGAGAACGTCAAGTATTGCCTTATGTATTAAACGATCAAAAGCTTTTTCCACATCCATACCTAGAAGAGCTTTCATATGCGTTTGGCTGGCCTGTACGAGTTGGTGTTTGATTAAGAACATAGCATTCTCGGTTGACAACCCGGGTCGAAAGCCAATGGGGTTGTACAGGGGGCTGTCGCTCTGTTCAACGTATTTCGTGACCCGATTTAGGATGACAGGTTCCATGGCTTTGCCTAGACATGACGTCACAGAAATAGGATGGAGGTAGTTCAGAGTTAATGGTTTGCCTGACTTAGGTATGAGGATAGTATTGGCCACCCTCCATTTCTCTGGGTATATCCCCTTCCTCCAACATTCATTAAAATGTTCAGTTAGGTAAGAAATTGATTCATCATTCAGATTTCTTAAAATCCTGTTAGTTATTCCATCAGTTCCACCTGCTGATCTAGCATTAAGACTGTGAAGAGCCGCCCTGACTTCACTCTCATTGACATCCCGGTCAATTTCTTCACATATGCCACCCGAATATTCGACGTTATCGTCTCCTTCGTTTGGTTGCTTAAGTGGGAGATATTTGGCGGCGAGTCTATCCATGATTTCTTCCGGTGTTTTATACTGGCTCTCCTGATGAACCAACTTGGCTATAGCTGTTCTCTTGGTTGTCCTTGTTTCATTCTCGTTGAGCAAGTGCTCAAGGAGGTTCCAGCTCCCTCCAGGTTTGATTCTGCCATCCGCGGAGTTACAGATCTCATCCCACTGTTGTTTCACGAGTGTCTTCTAGTGCTCATCAATTTCTGTGTTTAATTGATCTATTTTTTCCTTAGCCTTCTGTTGAGCCTTTGCGTTTTCCATCTCTGTACTATAGCCTGTTCAGCCTCAATCAAATGCGCCAGCCTGCTGTCCATAGCCTCAGTATTTTCCTCGGTCTCGATTTCCTTAGAGGCCTCCTTGACGTTCTCTCGGAGCTGGTTAACCCATGTTTCAAATGACTACTTTGTACCTAAAGGGCGAAGTGGGGGAGGCCAGAAATTTTTTTACCAATCGTTTAGGGCTGATTGCAGAATTGGAATAGAAATGTTTGGAATAGATTTACGTTACAGCGCCCCAAGCCTCCCATGGGGACATCCACGACCTACTGCAACACGCAGTCGACGTATTAACGACATAGGCCCGACAGGCTGCACTTCAATACTCGGAACGGAGCTCGCACTCCTGCCGCCTAGAAGTTGGAACCCTTTCCCATTCATCACCGTTTCATCGAAGGCGCGCCTATGGTCCCATGAGGTCGTATACGGGGACTCCATATACAGGCGCCCGGGTGCGCCAATCACACGATGTCTATTTTCACACGACAGGCGGAGCACATAATCGCCATGATCGCAGCGGTCAGTAACTGCCGCACGGGTCTCCTGGAGCGGCACACACTCTGGCGCCACTGAGTCTTGCATAATCAGCAGGATGAAATACCACATTAAAAATCACAGACTCACACAAGGACAGGCGGTGTCGATGAACACTGCCCTATGCAAGGCTGTCAAGATCGCGCTAAGGTTACATCATTACACGTCAAATCAACGTTACCTATCTCTCGGTGCACATAACATCTTCGGCGAGCTTCTCGGGGCACAGTGGGCCAGCCATCAGCAGCTGCTGGTGCTAACTCCTGCCGGCCGCCACCTCCTAAGCAGGCTTGGATACCCCCTCCCGACCCCCCTACAAGGAACTGTACCACGTAGCATTCCTACACACAATTCAAGCATTCTGACGTTTCTACTCGTACCCATGCACATGCACACGGAGCACGACGAAGGCATGCCATCACGCACGATTCAGACTCCACATGCGCATATTGGGCGCTCAACCTGAGAACACATTGTATTACAGCGACGCAGCCCAATCCCTTCACGGCCACACGGCGGCGGTAGCCGACGACTCCCAGAGACTCATGAGCGTGGCCTCTGTCTCACATCCATGGACGGCAAATGCTTGCGATAGCCTCGACCATTAAACACGTATCTTTGCTGCCGCCTCGCCCGTACTATATCGTCACCGACTTGCACCAGGCATGCAGAACTTACCTGAAAGGCACAGGCATCGCTTACAGCACACAACAGCACAAGAACTCCATATCCACACAAAGACACCCGGCACACGTCATCCACCTAGTCTGCAAGTCTGCTCATTCCTCATTGCCGTGCAATGAAAGCGCCCAGGCGGCTCCTCGCGAGCTTACGTTCCGAGCTGTCCCGCTAGATGAGGCAACTACACCGGACGGCGGCACATCCCCAATTTCAAACCGATACATTGCACAATATATACCACAAACCGCATGCTATACTCGTCACACCCACAATTTTTCACAATAGCAGTGGCCACACAGCTTTGACAATCCCAGACAAACACTTTCCCAAACTCCATTTTTTCCACTTCCTCCAGACCACGCGGTACGCAGACACCTGCCCGGGGTGTGGAGCCTCACCAACGACGTTTCACGTCATGGTGGAGTGTTCCGCCCCATGTTCTCTTCCTACCAACACATTCTTATCGTCACCATGGAGCAATGGGAGATGACCATTCACGCTGGGGCTCCTGGAGCCCGGCGGACGACGATCCACCGTGTAAAGACCATCGCTTGATGACGAACGAATGAATTTTAGCTGCAACATATACCCGAACTCGTTGCGAGCAACACGGAACTTGTCAGGACCAAGGTCAGAACCGAGTCGGCGCGGGCAGCAGGGCAAAGGCGTACCTGTAGTGACAATAGAATGCGTCACGGTGTGATTAGGAGGCTTGTCCATCGGGGCCTGTGTAGTGATTTTCGGAAACTTGGTGAGAAGAGCCATTTACGCAGAGGCAGGAGGTTTGACAAATGTTGTATTTAGAGCCAAAGTTTGCCGAGAGAACACCGTCGACAGTCAGACCGGTGATGCTATCAGCCTGGTGACAGCTCTTCGGGTCCATGAGCAGGTGGAAATCTCTCAAGGAATCGGCTCCTAAATTGCATAGCGGACATCTGCTATCCAGAATAGCCATTGAAACCATCTTTTCAGACCGAGGTCAATAGTGAGACACTTCAGACCATAGGTGGCGACGACAGAAGAGTTCATAGCCTGAAGGGGGGCTGACTTTGCGCGCAGTCACCGATCAATTTGAGGCGCAGGGCAATGCGGACATCTGCACCAGAGTAAACAAAGAACCGCAAAGCGGTGATAAGGTCGGTGATGAAGAAAAGACGGCTTACGGAATGACCGTGGTCGTCCGCCAATCTTGCAGACCATCGGCCGCGGTGTTTTCCGCGTATCATGAACAGGGGAACGCACACTGACGAGCAGCAGAACCAAAACAAGGGTGGTAGTAGCATAGGTTTCGCGCTTAAGGACTGCGAGAAGCTTGCGGAAACGACGGACATATGGAAAGTCGCTTGAGAGCTTGATGAGACGGATAGAATCGGTGGTTGGAGATGCCAGTCTCTCAAAGTGCTTGGCGAAATTCAGCTATATTTGAGACACGATGTTTTCTACTGTTTCCCGGAGAGAATCGACCTCGGACTATGGAGATCTACGGGCAACGTTGATGGTTGCGAGTGCAACATAAACCACGTCATAGGCCGGTTCGGAAATTTCCGACAGCGAACGTTTATGAGCTAAGACGAGATTCAATCGCACGATGGCCGGAACACGCTGCAGGGGCAACTCACGTAGTACGGCCGCGTCAAGGGAATCTTCATTAGGAAAAAACAACGCCAGAATATGCACAGGACCAAACGACGAGTAACAGGACAGACACAGGGCGCACTAACAACTGAAAGTTTATTCACAAAGCCTTCAGTTGTTAGTGCGCCCTGTGTGTGTCCTGTTACTCGTCGTTTGGTCCTGTGCATATTCTGGCGCTGTTTTTTACTTGATGATGAAGAACCAACTAGCCCAAAAATACGTCCTTACAAGGGAATCTGCCGTGCCACCGAAAGGGGATGAAGGTGACGCAGAAACTGGGTTGGACATCTTTCACCAAGCTCCTCGGTACTCAGAAGCTGCGGAATACAACGATGTGCAGGCGATACGAGGCGGCGAAGAGCACCTTTTGTAGTTGTGTACGCAGTTTCGCCCAGCGACAGTATACGAGGATATCACGTGCCTCGACGATTGCACGGGGTGGCAGTGATTTTAGGAACAGCTCGTATTTACGAACTTCTGAGGTGATGCTACTCATGCGGAACTTGTTCTCAGCTTGAATGAACCATAATGCTGCATCGGCGCTCCACAACTGCGGTAGGGTGATGTTAGGTGTAGCTCCTATCACACTCGCGGAACGTCCAGAATTCGTTTTAGAGGTGGTGCGGACAGAGTTTCTGGCGTCTGTGATCCCCCCTTGATCCATTGCAGGTCTTGTTCGATGCCGGGCCACCAGTAACTGTGGGCTGCTAGGCAGAGTTACAAACATCGCGACTTTATTTCAGCGGTTTCGAAAGACCCAACTGCGGATCCATCCACCTTCGATTCTTCTTCCTCTTCCTTCTAGCCTATCTTCACACCGGCTCGCGTGGTTGACCAGGGCCGCGCCAGAAGAAGAGGACAGGCACACCAAATAGCTATGTTCAGCTATAAAGACCTATGCGGCCTTCAAATTCTATCGGCATCTTGTCTGACCCCAAGGGCAAATAAACACCATATAGGGGCTCTAGACCACGGGCTCCTCCATGACACCCCCTTCCCCGAAGGTAAACACAATTTTCATCATTTGCGCAGAGGCCCCACTTTCTGAGCCAAAGCAAGGGGCACATATCTTCTTTGCAGTAATTTCTTGCCGTTCTATAAGCATGTCTCAACTTTAGACAGCTTACGAATCTGTTATCCAAATTAAGGCATACCAATTAACAATGTTTGCATTTCATTGAAACAATGTGCGGTGTTCTGGTATCACACTCGTCTCCCACAGCGAACACATCAATCTACGTTAATCCAGGGACGTGTTGTGTATTTGTTTCATTACCGTGATTGTCACAGTGCGCCTTATAGATGCAGTCTAATTATATTTCACTGAAACAGCTGTTTAACATTTACAAACTCCTCGGAAGATCAAACTCCATGTGTGAGTAGTATAACATGAACGTGTCAAATAACGTATGCAAACTGGTTTATACGAAACGCATTCCACATAAACTTTATATTTCAAGTTTGGATATAAGGGAAATATGCAGCATTCGAATGCAGAATCGAAGGTTGATTTCCTTGTATTCGATTCGATTGGTAAATATCTCTATTCAAAGCAGTTCCTACAGGCACCGTGCTTGTTTCTGTTTCTTTCTTACTTTGCAGCCACGCAAATGGCACGGCAGCTGTGCAACATACTCGTTTCAAATTCAAAAGGCATCCCGTTTATACGCGCTCTGCAAGCGCGCCTCTTTTGTTCAAAAGTATACCCCTGCGCACTACTCTATGCGCCACGCCTTCCTCAAGAATTACCTCGTTTACATGAAATGCGATAGCGTGAACATGCTCGTCTGTTACATTTACGTAAATGCGGCTATTCGAGGCGTTGTGGGACGTTACAATATGCGATGCAGCTTGAATACGAAAACTCTAATGGAGTCTTTCACTTCAAGCTATTTGACGAAGAAAGCGAACTTGCTTTTTACTACAGGTATGTTGGATATATTTTTTTTTTCGCTGCGATAAAGCACCCTCGTATTGTGTCTTTCTCATCAGTGTTATTTCTTGTGGTTCTAGTAAGAAAGGGAACCCTAGCGAACTGCTGGATTCTAGGCGCCAGCGTACCAAATTGCAGCTCGAGAATCAAAGGACAGGTTATTCTGCGCAGCATAAAGAATATCCGCTGCCTCTATTGCTAAATCGCTCACAGGGCTTCATAGATTGTGATTTTATGCAGACTAGTACACTATTCAAATCGATTCGACACATCATAATATTGAGTTTGTATAACTATCGAAGTTTGTTTTTTCTTGCTCGAAGATTCTATGTGTCAGTCTACATTGTGTGATATAGAGCAAATATTGCAGCGCTTCACAGGGTAGTCATATTTGGCCGCAGTGGGTGCGAACTGGCGGAAAGAGAGAAAGGAGAACCGCGATAACACTCATCTTGTTCTTATCGCATGTTTGCACCCAATAATCGCTCTCCATGGCTTGGTCGTCAGCGTTCGTGATCGAACGACAGCCCAGCAATGGCGGCGCCGACAGCGGGCAAAAAATTCCAAGACCATATCCGCCGCGGTAGCCCAAGGGTCATGGTGTTGCACTGCTGAGCTCGAGGTCGCGGGTTTGATCCCCGCCTGGGCAGCCATAGCGATGGGCATAGAGTTTCTCACTGTAACACCTACAGGGTAAACTGGCGCCACTGTCTAAGCGGGTTTTTTAAAGGGCTGCCGTGCCCTCATGGGAATGACGGGATATGCGTCTGCGAGGCTTGTGTTGGCTGGTGTTGTACAATGCTTCGTCTAAAACGTGGATATGGCTACACAAATAACGCGTTCTTAAAATAAAATCTACATAAAAGGCTTTCAATTTACCATATTACATCTCTCAATAAAGTTTACTCACCTACAATGCAGCATCAAGCGAAGAAAAGCAAGAACAGACGACAAGCTGTTCCAAAGCGAGCGAGAATCTTGTCGTCTGCCCTCAAATTTTAGCGGCCAGTTGATACTTTTTACGTTTCATAGAATTGTGCATCCAATAGTATGTCCTCAAAATTAAACAAAACATGTTTTTGTGTAATAATAAAGCTAAAGCAGTTTTTACGTCCTGTTTTATCAGGAAAAGAATCATTGTGACAGACGGAACGGTGCTAGCCAGATGCGTCTTCAAGGCGTTCTGGCTCTCCAAGAACGATGCCAATCCGAATCCACAATATACCGGCATTCCCTTGCATACCACAGCGCAGCAGCACCACATTTCCCTCTAGGTTTTATAGTGTGAAACTCTATGGCGATGGGGGCTAAATGCTAAAACGCTCATTGATGAATATTACACGTTAAAGTACCTCAGGTGGTGAAAACTGACCCGGGATCCGCCACTATACGGAGTTCTGGAAAATCAAGTCAGACTGTTAGCTCATGAAAGTGCAAAAATTGATTATATTTTGAAGGTTTCAGTTCGGTGTACTTCTTTAAACGGATGGGCGAGAGCAAAAGATTCTTGTCTGTAAATGCTTATAAATTCGGTATGTAGAATAACAATATATTTATTTTTTCTCTGTTCAATTTATCCTGTGAATGTTCAAGTTCAAGTTTATTGCTTCATTAGTGGTACATATATGCAGCAGAAAATATACAGAAAGAGGTCCCACAGTTAGAAACTTCAGTGCTCTTATGTTCTTAGTTACATAATATTATATTATAACATGTCATCTAATGTGCCATGACTTATACACTTTGTTTTCATATATTAAAAATAACTTGTTTTCTAGAAATCTTTAGAGGACGGATATTGTAATAAGTAATTATAATTAGCTTATGTACCAGGCTGCAACATGAGCAGACGCCCTTTTTTGAGGCAGTGTAGTCTCATCTCATTTCTCTATGGAGGCAGGATAAATGAAAGTTTAATTCGATCCCGCGAACTTACACAGAGACTTACACACTCCGAGCTTAGACAGCACTGGGTGCTGAAACAGAAAAGGGAAGCGTGGACACATTGCAGTCGCGAAAAAAAAATGATGATATGCACATTTGCTCGAGTAGAGCAACTAGAAAAGCACGCATATGGAGTCTGGAATTGCAAAACTATCAAAAACTAGGAGTAAGCCACGCACATGTTCTTAACAGCTTTGCCACTATGAAAGCGCGGCAGCCGGAACCTGCGTGCAAAAGCAGAGCTTTTAAAGCGAAGCTTTCTATGTCTCACTGATTCGTCCGTGAGCGCTAAAAACGCACTGCAGGAAAGCTAACTTACACATTGTAACTATCTGCGCATCTGCCCACACAATTGGACAATCTGCGCATCTGCGCCCACAATCGTACAACACTACAATTTACATTCGCAGTTGTGCCAGTGGTACCGATAAGAACAATGGGAACTGCAACGCCTCGTTACCCCGACGAACTGTATATTTGCACTCCCGCAAAAGAAAAGAAAGAAAGAAAGCAAAAAAAAAAAAAGAAGCGTGCCCCTGAAGCAACCAAACCTAGGTCATGACAATTTTCCTTGGATTTTATTGTCACGTGACACCTTCCGTTAAGCAAAACCACCATAAAATGGGTGACGTTAGGCTTAGATTATCAATGCTGTTCTTTCCAGTCTGCACTCGAGAAGGCAACTGGTCTTTTATTCCTCCCAGGAGGGGAGAAATCATTTTTGCCTAAGAAATTCAGGAACAGTTTTGAAAAGTGCTAGAAACCAGTTTACGCTGGCATAGCATGAACGCATAAGTTCCCTTCTTGTTAAGCCAATGCGATTGCAAGATATAATGCAGCGACAAAATTGTAATTATGATTGATGACGATCTCATTCAAACATAGACTAAAAAGAATCCTGACGAACTTTTCACTGATGCAATCACTTAGATTATCATATCTGGAAGTCTGGCGAAAGACAGCGTAACATGAATAAATGACGTCACTTCCCGCTCTACCTGCAGTGTTGAATAGCTAACAAGCGTGGTTTGAAAAACGAAGCCGTGAGCTTGCGGGCAACCTCATCACCCAATTTTGAGGTGAATTATTCAAAACGCTTCTTTGAAAAACGTTTCCGAAAATAAATAAAAATGAGCTTCCGAGAAACATTTAGCATGCATATCCGCCAATGCAACTTTGTCCGCTTTTTGTACAAGTAAATGCGCAAGACTTGTGGCGATTGAAAAAGAAAATAATAAAGCCCTCACACTAGCGGGTAATATAACTCGTATACGCCGAGAGGAAAATTAACACCCAACAATAAATTCACTGCTCTTAAAAACCTAAAAAGATCCATGTTTTGTAACAAAAATTATCACATGTCTCCATAATGTACCTGAGATACTGTACAACGTTAGCTTTGCGGTGCCCTGTCATTCACTATCCACTGATATACACATGAGATTCTTTCTCTGTCCATGGTGACACTTAAGCTACGTTTAACTATCCAATCCCCACCTCTTGCTGACCTGTGATCTCTACCGTTGTCTATGTCTTGCTGGTGTTACCCCCCCCCTCCGTTCTTTCCTTTCCTTGTCCTGTCTTTTCTCTTCTCAGCGCACCGAACGATGAGCTAAACATCAATGTATTGCTATTCTACTCGGATGTCACTGCTTTCCTCAAGTTTACTGCCATTCGGGTGCTTATCTTCCTCATAGTCGTCATTACATTGGGACGCTCGACACTTTCTTGCCCACTCCGCTTGGCGCTCGCGCCTCGTTTCCGGTGCTACCCAAGAGTCTTTCGCAGACAGAAACCTTTAGAACTCGGCCTTTGGTCGACTGATTGTGATGTAGTGGCCGGTTTATATATGCGTGCCGGATGCAGACTAGTACCACACGGGCACTTCATAACAGACGATCTTGATCGGTTACAACAATGCGATGCCACTATTGCGCCAATCACCCATACTACGCCCATCATTGCCACTCTGCTATCCAATACAAGTATTTCACCTATGTTACCTCGAAGGCATCACGTTACCCGCGACGCCTTTAGACACCCACAATCACACGACAGTTCCTTGTAGGCAAAGAGCGGCTTCTCAACGTTGTAACCATACGGACAACAGGCTGTATTTCCGTGGGAATCAGCAAGCGCATGCTGCATCCTGGGTTCATGCTGTCCGGGCGCCGCTGAAAGAGGACTCCAGGCCATCCTTCGATCCGAAGCCCCTACAATGCAACGCAATCCTGCTACACTACGATTTAACCGCCGCCGCACAAGGACTCTCGCGAGAATATGGAGTCGCGTGACGACAAATACAAACATGCAGCCCCCTTTAGGAATACTGCAGACCATGCACCCAAACTTTACTCCAACAAATGACCGCTATGTGACGAGTACGCCTCTGTATCTTGAGTAGCCTCTGAGTACACACATTTAAAAATAAAGTTAGTAAATAGCCAATAAATGCATGCGTTTACAAATTTATTATGTATTTTACTACCTTCTTACTGGTCCTGTACTAGCCACAGGCTAGTAAAGCTAGTAAGTGCTGCATTTACTAGCCAGGACGGTTCCTTAGTAGCTTTTTGCAGAGTAACTACTAAGCCACTACTACACTGTGTGGCTGTGGTCTATCATGCCTTGAATGTGACGATATTATGCAAACTTCATGTAACCTGTAATATTACTCATTATGTGGATAAACAGTTATGTCCGACGTCATATTACACATATATGGAGACAAAACGAGGTAGAAATTAGGGTACAAAGCTTTGATTATTTGTGTAAATACACAGGTGCGCATCGGTGCAAGATGTGCTTCGTAAAAATATGGCTATAAATACTCTACGAGGTCGAGTACATGCCGCGTAGCGCCCTTGTCGTTGTCCAGCATGTGAGTTCTTTCGAAGGAAACCGCTAAATTTACGCACGAGAAATGAAGGCAGGACGAGCGCTGTCCTATTTTTGCTTATCGTACGTTGCTCGCTGGGGTTATCTAGTACTTTATTACCCGGAGTCATCGTGCCGTAATGTCCTTGGTTAGCTATTAGCTATACCAACAATTCTACTTGATAGATAATGAAAGGACGCCATTTAGCATTTGTCCGTATGGATTACTTTACTTTCGGATCTTTTCGCAATACCATCGGCTTAATATAAAAATGCAAGCGGCCCTTATAAATTGAATGAGCTACATTGTATTGTTAGTAATTATATTTCAGTTGCGCTAAGCCGTGGTCTATTATGATGTGATTGTGACGATATTGACGCAATGATGTGGGGCTCCCGCACCGCGGGATGGCGCGCGCAAAGGTCGGCGCCATGAAAGACGACGAAGCGCATAGGCTGCACGCTCTTCTTCTGGTCCGCCATTAAAGAGAAGCGTCTGTTTTTTCAAGTCTCCGTCTACGATCTACGTTACATTTTTCTGGTGGAGGTGCGGGGTACATGCTACCGCTTCCAGATCGAACTCCGTCCACAAGCCCAGTACGAAGTCCGGTCGAGCTGACTCCTGTTCACGTACGGACAAGCCGTCGACTTCAAGGACTGCCACCTGAGTACGAGCCTCTACCCAACAGAGTCAGAAGGATGAGTACATCAGTTCCATCTTCTTCCTCAACCGCACCGACCGCGGTCGTCCTTAACCAGCCGCTAATCCCCAAATCCTTCCATGGGGACACCTTCGAGGATGTTGAGGACTGGCTCGATCACTTCGAGCGTGTCGCAGAATTCAACGGCTGGATACCGGAGCGCAAGCTACGCAATGCCTACTTTGCCCTCAAGGACTATGCGCGGACATGGTTTGAGAACCATGAGGCGGTCTTATCAACATGGGACGAATTCCGACGGCACCTACGACATGGTGCACCGTCTGTTCTCATCACGGACGCGGTACAGCATTTAGAGCCGAATTTATGCAGGACGTTCTCCAGCTGACCCATACTTCTCACCGCAAGAGCACTGCCTATCACCCTCAAACCAATGGATTAACGGAACGTCTGAACAGAACGCTGGCTGATATGCTCTCCATGTATGTCGACGTAGAGCACAAGATGTAGGACGAGATTTTACCCTATGTGACCTTTGCGTATAATACTGCTGTACAGGAGACTACACAATTTACGCCGTTCGAACTTGTATACGGGCGCCACGTCACCTCAACACTGGACGCCATGCTACCTGTATCTGATAATAGCTCGACCAGCGAAAACGTGGAAGAGTTTGTGCAAAGAGCCGAAGAAGCTCGCCAGCTTTCTCGGCATCGTATCCGGAGCCAACAACGTACCGACACCCTTCGATACAACCAGGGTCGACGCGACGTTCATTACAATACCGGTGACTGCGTGTGGGTCTGGACGCCCATCCGTCGCTGTGGACTCTCAGAAAAGTTGCTCCGCCGGTATTTCGGTCCCTACAAGGTTACACGCCGCCTCAGTGACGTAACCTACGAAGTCGTCCCCTGCAGTTCCGACCCCGGTTCGCTCCGTCGTCGTCCTCACGCTGGAGTTGTTCATGTAGTACGCATGAAACCATACTATGCGCGTACGTGAACGCCAAGATGCACCTGAGGACCTCCATTTATTATCGTGGCTGAAAGAACTTTTTGACGCGACCGAGACGGTCGCTTTTCGGACGGAGGGCAATTGACACAATGATGTGGGGCTCCCGCACCGCGGGATGGCGCGCGCAAAGGTCGGCGCCATGAAAGACGACGAAGCGCGTAGGCTGCACGCTCTTTTTCTGGTCCGCCATTAAAGAGAAGCGTTTGTTTTTTCAAGTCTCCGTCTACGATCTACGTTACAATATTGTTACGCGCTATGCCGAGCATGGAAGAATGCGCCAAAAAGACGGTGAAGACGATCTGTGCAGCACTCGTGTTGTTGTTCTGCCATCTTGCCTGCAGCCGTCTGTCTCTGTATATATCGTGTAAATATAATTTTCCGATCCCTTTCTGCTACTCTCATCACCGTGGCATTTTAGTGTAGGTGCGGGGTACCCACACGGTACAACGGAACTCCGCAGCGGCCGACGCTTGGCTTTATCCACGATGGCGGAAGAGGTGTCTGCGCCCACCAAGGCGGCTGCAACGACAACGGTCGTCCTGGCTCAGCTAAAGGACCCAGGCGCATTCTGCGGGACTGACAACGTCGACATCGAGGACTGGCTACCCCTGTACGAGCGTGCAAGTAAGAATAATCACTGGGATGGGACGATCATGTTGGCAAACATATTATTTTATCTCAAGGGAACCGCGAAGGTGTGGTTTCAGAATAATGAAGAGGAAATTGGGAGCTGGGATGCATGCAAGGAAAAGATGCGTTCCCTGTTCCGCAAGTCCACAGGTAGAAAGGCAGCAGCAAAGAAGGAGCTGGCATCTCGTGCGCAGACAGCGACAGAGTCACACCTTACTTATATACAGGACGTGCTTGCCCTTTGCCGCAAAGCCGACGACGGCATGACGGAGTCTGAAAAAGTAGGCCACGTGTTAAAGGGCATAGCAGATGATGCCTTCAACCTGCTAATCTGCCAAGAGTGCGACACCATCGATGCCACCATCCAAGAGTGTAAGCGCTTAGAGGCCGCCAAAAGTCGACGCATTGCCAATAATTTTGCTCGACTTTCGAACACGGCAGTAACGTGGTCCTGCGAAGACGTACCTGAACCGTCGGCGCCACTCACCGTGGAACAGGTGAAAAAAATCATCCGACGTGAACTTGACGCTGCGTCTTCTGCTTCTACGCGCGGCCGTACTTGTCATCATAGCTCCCAGATGGTGCCACTAGTCCTAGCTATCGTTCATTAGGAGCTCTCCAATGCTGGCCTGGACTCTGCGTGCGCCCCAGCTCCTTCGCAGCCGATCGACCGCCGTCCCTCACTTTCACACGCCCAAGGTCAAAGGCCGCCTTTCCGTACTCGCAACCCAGCCGAGTGGAGGACTGCTGATGACCATCCCATTTGCTTTAACTGCCGTCGTATTGGACACGTGGCCCGCCATTGTAACAGCCGGTGGTATTGGTATCAGGCCCTCTATGGGAACAACCGTCGCCCCGACCGACATGGATCATGGCCGATTTTAGCCCTACTGCGAGCATCCCCAAACAACCGCTGAAAACGCTCCCCCCATGCCGTATCGTCGTTCGCTATCCCCACGTGGTCACCAGTCCCGTTCGCCGTTGTCGCGTCGCCAATCATCTCGCTCGCCCCAATTCCGCCGCCCTACGTCGCCGATTGAACGACTCCCTCGGGAAACTAGACGATGCAGCTCCCAGAGGTGATGCTGCATCGACGACCCGCCTGCCAAATCCTCTGACCACATTGCAGACCAGACGAAACCTGATAGACGTTAAACTGGATGACGCACATGTCACTCTAGTGGACACTGGGGCTCAGATATCAGTGATGAATTCGGAGCTTCGTCGCCGCCTTAAGAAGGTCCTAACACCACCCACAGTACCGCTCATTCGTGTCGCCGATGGCGGAACGTTTCCCGTGCTAAAGATGTGCTCCGTTCGAATAAGTGTTGCTGACCGATCCACAAGCGTACTACTTGCCATGCTCGAGAAATGCTCCCATGACCTCATTCTCGGTATGGATTTTCCGTCTGCCCATTCTTCCCTTATTGACTGTGGAACCGGCTCGCTTCAGCTAGACCTACCGTGTTACCATGACGCTCCTACTACACGCCAACCGCGCTTGTGCTCACTGGATTACGTTCGTCTACCTCCTCAAGACGTTATGTATGTGAACTTGCGGTCTTGTTTGCCCATTCCCGATGGCGATTACATCTTGTTCCCGATTGTTGACCTCTTATTCCCCAAAAACGTCGCTCTTCCTCACACCCTTATTAGAGCTGCACATAATCAGACCTCTCTACCCATACTGAACTTTATCTGGTGCATGCAAAACCGCCACTTAAACAAGGTAACGCGCAAGGACGTCTACCTTTTGCCGCGGATCCATGGCGCTCTCGACTGTCTACACGGCTCTGCATACTTTTCTTCTATCGACCTTAGGTCAGGCTACTGGCAGATCTCCGTCGATGATCAAGACCGTCAGAAGACCGCATTTCTTACGCCCGATGGACTTTACCAGTTTAAGGTAATGCCCTTTGGACTGTGTAATGCGCCAGCCACATTTCAAAGCATGAAGGACTCCCTCATCCGTGGATACAAATGGTCAACTTGCCGGTGTTACCTTGACGATGTCATCGTGTTCTCACTGACATTTGACAGCCACCTTAGCCGATTGTCGACAGTTGAAGTTTGCAGGCGAGCAGGCCTTCAGCTCAACTCTGCCAAATGCCGTTTTGGCCGCTGCGAAATCACTGTACTTGGCCACCTTGTGAGTGCTGAAGGCAGTGCAAACTGACCCAGAAAAACATTCGTGTTGTCAAAGACTTCCCCATACCACGTTCCACTAAAGACGTACGGAGCTTTGTCGGCTTGTGCGCCTATTTTCGACGTCTTGTCAAGAACTTCGCCGACGTTGCCCGTTCACTCACGGAACTCTTGAAGAAGGAAAGGCCATTTTCTTGGGGTCCTGAACAGGCCACTGCGTTTCACACGCTCACGATGTTACTTACGTCACTACCCATCTTGGTCCATTTTGACCCCTCAGCCCCCACTGAACTTCACACCGACATCAGTGGACATAGCTTCGGCGCTGTTCTCGCCCAGCAGCAACAAGGTCGCGATCGCGTCATCGCCTATGCCAGTCGCCTTCTTTCCTCTACAAAGGGCAAATTTGCGATCACTGAGCGCGAGTTCCTCGCACTAGTTTGGGCTGTCGGAAAGTTTCGACCATACTTGTTTGACCGCACCTTTTCGGTCATCACAGACCACTACGCGCTTTGCTGGTTGTCTTCCCTCAAAGATCCGACTGGATAACTTGGTCACTGGACACTGAAACTGCAAGAATACAGCTTTGACGTCACTTACAAGTCTGGCAGACTGCACCAGGATGCGGACTGCCTATCCCGTCATCCAGTGGAACCTCCCGACTTGTCAGCGCACGATTCGGACGCCTGTGTCTTCGCGATATCCGATTTATCCGACATACGCAACGAACAGCTCAGTGATGCCAATTTGCGGTCAATTATCCGCCGTCTACGCTCTCATGGCTGTGCCCTGTCCCTACAATTATTCATGCTTCGTGACGGCATCTTATACAGACGCAACACCAGCTCCGATGGCCCAGAGCTTCTACTGGTTGTCCCCGAAACACTCTGTTCCACTGTCCTCGAACAGATTCATAATGCCCCAAACGCTGGTCATCTCGCAGCAACTCGCTCGTACGATCGCGTTCGGCGTCGGTTCTTCTGGCCAGGCCTCCACCGCTCTGTGCGCCGATATGTTGCTTCTTGCGAGCCTTGCCAGCGCCACAAGCATCCATCCTTGTCGCCAGCCGGTCCTCTGCAGCCCATCGACATTCCCGGTGCCCCGTTCTACCGCATCGGCCTTGATCTCATCGGGCCATTCCCAACATCTCTGACTGGGAACAAGTTGATTGCCGTCGCTACGGACTACGTGGCACCATACGCTATCACGCGGGCACTAACGACAACCTGTGCCACTGACGTTGTGGAATTCCTACTTTACGACGTTATTCTTCACCACGGCGCTCCTCGATAGCTGCTGACCGACCGTGGTCGCTGCTTTCTGTCCAAAGTCGTCGACGACATTCTTCGTTCGTGTTCCATCCGTCACAAGCTAACCACAGCCTACCATGCGCAAACCAATGGGCTTACCAAGCACCTCAACCACACGCTGGCCACAATGCTCTCCATGTACGTTTCCTCAGACCACTGTGATTAGGACAGCACCTTGCCTTATGTGACATTTGCCTACAACTCTTCACGCCATGACACCGCTGGTCCTACTCCCCTTTTATCTCTTGTTTGGCCGCCATCCCACATTGCCCTTCGAGACTCTTTTACCACCACCTGTGCACCCTGTTACCGACTACGCCCGCGATGCAGCTTCTCGGGCTGCAACGGCTCGCCAGATTGCCAGGGATCGTCTTTATGCCTCCCAGCTGTCCCAGAAAGCCCACTACGATAGCCATTACAGAGTCGTTAATTACTCTCCGGGCTCTTTGGTCCTCCTCTGGACGCCTTTCGCCACGTTGGCTTGTCGTCAAAGCTTCTTTCCCGATACTCCAGGCCTTACAAGGTCCGACGCCAGGTCACAGACGTCACGTACGAGGTCACTCCATTGGACAGTCGCTCACCTGCCGCGTCCGCCACTGATATCTTGCACGTCTCCCGCCTTAAGCTTTGTGTTGCCGGACAAGATCCCACTGCTCCTTACGCGCCGAGACGGTGCTCTCGACGGCGGGGATTTTATGTTACGCGCTATGCCGAGCAAGGAAGAATGCGCCAAAAAGACGGCGAAGACGACGATCTGGGCACCACTCGTGTTGTTGTTCTGCCATCTTGCCTGCAGCCGTCTCTCTCTGTATATATCGTGTAAATATAATTTTCCTATCCCTTTTTGATATTCTCATCCCCGTGGCAATATTATGCAAATTTATGTAACTTGTTTTAAAAGTGTAGCCTCTGGATTTTTAAGGTGCAGACAAAAATAATTCCAACGTTTCTTCGGCAGTGTCGACGTCATTGAAAGTCTTGAACAAGAGACGGGCGCCACGTTTCGATTACGTGAACGCGTAGTGCGGTTCCATTATAAAGCTCGCCTTAGTAATCCATCGCCGATTGCCCGTTAACGAAAATCAGATGACAGAAGCCTCATTTCAACAAAACATGGGTAAGATTATTGCTGATTTTTCATATTTGATAAAGAAAAGGAAAAAATTATTTTCAAGTTGAGACAAGTATTCTAATGTTTTAGAATGAAACATTGAATCAAAACATGTAATCTGTACACTTGAATGAGTAGTTGCACACAAATCTTCAGGTGGAACGAAGGGTTAACAAAGATAAAAAAAACTCTATTACAGCGCAGTGTTGGTGCTTTTTCTCAAGCTTGCTTGTTTGGCGTCATTCCAACGCGCAAATATGCAAAATGAACTCCTCGTTCTATGGGAACGGTGCCCTCTTCCAGTCTCAAGCCGGCACCACAGAGGCTTAAGACTAAAACGCGGCGCTGTATACCGCACTGCGCATAATTATTTACATTTTTCCTTGGGGCATTTTTATTTCACCTGTCCGCGAGAAAGCCCGGCTGATATATGCATTTCCAGTTAAAAGTTTGGTCCTTCCTTGCACTTCGGATATGGCCTAGCTCTACCTGCACCCTAGGCTCAGACGGGAAAAGTTTCAGGTCATTAACAATTTCCTCGGCGGTTCCATTACCGTAACGGCACTTGCAACTATCTGTGCCGTTAGAAAGAGCAGCTTAAGGAAGGAGTCTCTGGAACCAAGAACTTCAGCAACAAGCTGACGCCAGAGCCCTAGCAAAGATCCGGCTATTTTTGGAAGCAGTAAGGAGCCACTTCTGATTTATTGGTTGGGAAGCGTGCGTGCATATTTGTTTGTCAGTGTATGCGCTGGGTTCCCAGAATGTGAGTATATTCATCCTGTAATTCATAGTGAAGTTCATAAACACTTGAGAACTCAGGGCCCTGTAATTGTCGGCTTGCACTATAACCAAAGAGAAACTTCGGGAAACAAGTCTGGCATTAGATATATTTTGTTTTTGTAAGAAGGCCTGGCCGCGATAGCTAAACAGTCAACCTCCGTGAACACGCAGTGCCTGACGCATGCAAATGAAGCATTGGCAATAATAGGTTGCTCCCGGCACACTTCCCTGAATGTTGAAGCGAACGCATGACTTGCAGGCTTTCTTGGAAAGATTGTGCAGCTATATTTAGCCTCCATCCTAGTTTTTATTTGAAGCATTTCAATTGAGATTAATCAATACGTCATTCCTTTGTCGCCCGATATCTCCATATAGAGACGGAAATAAGTTTTGCATGTTCCCAACAGTGACCAGACGATAAATAGATTTAAAATAGCACGGAATGTGGCTTTAGCCCTCCGCTAAGCAGAAAGAACGCCACAACCCACCTTCAGTGTCCTTTCTCGCGTGCGAAGAACCCCAAGTAAATATAAACCAGCGAGTCTACTTGTATAAATATTTCAGTTGTTTTTATATTACAACGCATAATATATAAGAAAACAATATCCGAAATAATTTTATTTTCGCAAGTAGGACTGGCCTGATGGGAGCTAACTATCCATGCTGCAAGTCCAAAATTATTTTATGTCACGTTTTTGCCTTGTTTACAAAAATATGGCAATATCAAAGATTTACGAAAACTCAGTTATAGCTCTTGACTTATAGGGTTACTAGAGTATACGTGATGAGAAGTTATACAAGTGGAGATCGCGAGGAAAGACTGTGAGGAGGACCTCGTCAGTGTAACATTCTCTGCTCAGCATCCGAGAAATCTTTTAGATTTTTTTCGTCATTGTAGAGCGACACATTCTCCAGGGGCACATGCATAGTGGCCGAAACTGGCCTCAAAACGTTCATTGAAGAACGGCACACATCTACTGACACATACCTAATGAGCCAAGTTGGCATCAAAGAGGTTCATTGAAGATCGGCACGGACCGAGGGCTTCAAATTGCCGTCAAGCAGTTTCTTCGAACAGGGGTACCTATTCAGTCCCGAATCTTGCAGCGACCCTTGTCAGCTTAAAAGAGCTAGGTTCGCTGAAGAGCGTCATGCACGTATGTACAGCTTGCCACATACTTACGCCAATTTTCAGAAATGCATCCTCAGTTGTAGCCCATGCTTTATTTGGCTTAAATGACGCCTGTCGTCAACGCGCCGAAGGAAATGCAATGGGCGTCCAAGGCAGGTTCACGCAAGACGTCCCTTATATCAAGTCAAGCATGGGCGTCAACTTGAGATGCATTTCTGAATATGGAGGTTAGTGCCGAAAGTTATTCCAACGTTGGCTTTGAACCTTGTTACCTCAGTTCAGCAGCCCTACGCGCTACCCTTTAGACTGCGGACTACCCAGTGATACAGGTAGCCGTGGAAATGCTTAGATACGAAAAAACGTGCATAAATACATAGCTGCTGGGCAGTGTGGGCAGTACCCTAAGAGCGCTAACGCACCATAGTGGCCCTGAACGACTTTTTATCGAAGTCGTTCAGGGCCACTCTGGTGCGTTCTTTATGCGCTTGAAGTTAAAATAGACTATTTCAGAAATGCTTTGCCACAATTGGTACTTCGTTGCGTTTAGCAGAAGCGAGTTATTGGAAATCAAAAATCGTTTATGATCCCTTTCACGCAGCTCCTGCTCCTTCTTCACTGCCTCGCACTGCAAAGACTATGGTAGAGAAAGACTACAACGCATACTGAAGGTCAGTGTGGCGCGAATTTCAACTTTCATTTCACGCCGCAATTTCCGATATTGGCGCCTACGACGCGCCAAACGTAGCGAAACGCAGTTCTCCCTAGGAGGATATAAAAAAATTCCTGGAGTGGAAGCCGCCTATACCTACCCATATATAGGACAATGAAGCCGTCGGCGGCCATAGTGTGGTCCGCTGGAAACCGGCCGCGTAGCATATCGCGCTCTTTCGCCGCTGTTTTTTCCCCGCAAATGATCATATTATTAAACTGAAATTTGGGGGTGGGCCAACTTGAAATTTGGGGATGGGCCAACTTGATATTTGGGAGTGGGCCAACTTGAATTGGGGGTGGGCCAACTACAAATTTGGCGGTGGGCTAATTAAAATTTGGTGATGCGCTCACTGAACTTTTGGGATGGGCGAACTTGAAATTTCGGGGTGTGCCGATTTATAATTTGGGGGTAGCACAACGAAAATTTGAGGGTGGGTTAACTGGAAATTACAACATTGCCCAACTTGAAGTTTCGGGTTGGCCAACTTAAAATTTGGGAGTCGGCAAGCTTGAATTTTGGACCTGGGCAAAGTTTGAATTTGGGGGTGGCGAGCATGGTTCATCCAACACGCAGGATTGAATCATGCTCGTTGCAATTGGGCTGCACGCATACGAAAGTGTGGCAGAGGCACCTTTGTTGAGGAAGATCAGCGCACACTGCAGTCACTGCATGCAATGCTGCGACTTCGAAACTTCCTGCCCAACACGATATGGCGGCGCTGGTTTCACTTGCGGAGCATCCCTTCCACTCCAGCAATTTTTAATATCCTCCTAGGGTTGTTATCAGCGAGCCGCAGTGTGCTCTGCGAGCGGACTCATCGTGGCAACCCGCGGCGGACGCGGTATCTATGCTACATAGGAGACCGCGGCTCTACGAAACTGCAGTGCCTTTGCACAGAGTTTGCGTACACGACAGGGTCTTCAGTGCGCGCTCACGCTCATACAGGTACGCTCCGATTTGGCCGTGCTATGTGGTACGAACCGGCTTTGTCCTGCACCAGTTTGACCGATGGATAGTAGCCACATCCAACTTGCGAATTTGAAGTGCTATCTTCGCTCAATACGCAGACTTCGCTCAGTACGAAGCGAAGTCTGCCAAGGTATGTAGCCAGAAGCAGCCCGGATGGAGCGCACACTGGCGAGCGTGCGTGTGGTGTGCACTTAAGTTACGCGTGATTAGAGGTTAGTCGGATGCTCAAAACTAGACGAAATTAGTGAGACCCGACGGCTACGACACCGATAAGCAAATTGGCCAAATTTAAGTTTCTACACGGGTGGCCACAGCCGAGCGTGACTAGATGATCGTCTGCTTCTCCTAGAAGTACGTAATTATTATCGAAATTGGAAAGCAGTTTCTTGCTTACTCCAGCCTGTTTATTAAATTACGTGAATAAATATACGAAGTAACAGTAGGAAGAATCGCATTGATACAAACACCCTTCTTGATAGATGTCAGCGAATGGCCAATAGCAGCCGCGTATGGGCAATCCGCTATATTACGAAATAATGCAGCCCCAGTACATTGAGATGCAGGCTTCTAATAAAATGAGAGTATTTGAGCAAAAAAAGGTGACTTCGCGCTCCGCTTGCGAGCTGCCACGTGCTGTGCACGACTGCAACGTTTGGCTGAGATGTTCACAGCAGCATCTGATATCCTCGGACCATAATTTTTCATCAAACCCGAAGAGTGGTTCAGCACGTTTTTAGAACAATCCTAGTCGAGATAGCTGAGAGTCAAGTTTACCATCAGTAACTGTCATCCTATCTATCAAACCACGTGCCCGCACATGAGTCAAATGCAAAGAAATCGGTTAGTCAACACGATTGTGTCGACACTAGTAATATCTACCAGGATACAGCAGCGCTTCATGCTAGAAGCATTGAATATGCATTGCTGCGCTTCATGCTAGCTGTGCATATGATACCGTAGCCACGACCAGTCTTCCTTTTCAGAAACTGATTATCCAGCTATAAACTGGTTTCTCTAATCCGTCGAAAGCACTTCGCCCACCAACGATGCTTCTTCTTCTTTCTGGGGTTTTACGTGCCAAAACCAGTTCTGATTATGAGGCACGCCGTAGTGGAGAGCTGCGGATTAATTTTGACCACCTGGGGTTCTTTAACGTGTCCTACAACGCAAGCACACGGGCGTTTCTGCATTTCGCCTCCATCGAAATGCGGCCGGGATTCGATCCCGCGATCTCTTGCTCAGCAGCGCAACGCCTTAGCTGACTGAGCCACCCCAGCGAGTCCACCAACTTTTTTTTTGAACATGGTATTTATTACAATGAATGAAATGTTGTATTTACAGGAACTATTTAAAATAATATGAGTACCAGGTGGACATAACTAATCAAACGTCAACGAGCAGTCCATATGAAGATAACGTAACACACAGCAACACCGTCCTTCACAGCAAAAACTTGTAAGGGGAAGTTAAACACCTAATCAAAAGTGGATACCAAGCCGGCTGACATTCTTCGTGGTCGTAAATGTCCTTTAAGTGTATGATCATCTGAACGAAAGGTGATCTCTAGGAAATTGTTTTTTCTGCATTTCGGTCTTGCATACGAGATTTCAATAGGCTATGAAGGCCTATCAGTAAAAACATATCGAATGGAACATCTTCATACGGTACCACAAGATATCGGGTACTGTGAGAACTTAGATCAAAATGTTTTTGCAAATTTCTATGGATAACATCCCAAAATAAAATGGCATCTTTACAAACAATAAAACAGTGTTCAATGGTTTCAGGCACGTCACATAGGCGACAGTTAACAGACGAAACGAAAATATTCTTTTTATGCAGCCATGTTTTAACCGGCAATGTTTCAGTGTGTAATTTGTAAAAAAAAGTTTTTGTAGAAGGGGGAACTGGCATTTTGCGCACTCTCGGAAGCACATCATGTCCAGGTAATGTGATGTATACGGATCGACAAAACGGCGGAGGGAACAACATGAACGTCGCCACGCTTCTACGAAAGTTATTACCGACATGTATTCGAAAGACACATTAGTAACTGGCACGAGTGATATTGTGTCTCAATTCGAAGACTTCCATTCGGTGCTCTTCAGTGGTGCTTCTGGAGACCAGAACATCGAGCTTCTACAATACTTTGCGTCTTTAATAACTCCTCTAACTGATGAAGACTGTTCAGTCATTAGTGGTCCCTTTACTAAACAAGAGGTAGAGGTTGCCATTGATCAGTTACTCATGTCAAAAACTCCCGGTCCCGATGGCATTTCGGGTGAATTTTATAAAACCTTTAAGTCAATTCTTACGCCTGTTCTACTGATATATTTTTAACAAGTTTTGAACTAGAGTAATTACCACAGTCTTTCATAAAAATCCACACAGTGTTAATACCTAAAATACTGACAGAGAAAAATTACGTTCTGTTGATGGTTATAGACCGATTACATTGTCAAACGGAGACTACAAAAGTTTTGCTAAAATTTTGTCCAATCGCTTGCAGGTAGCGATTTCAATTCTTATTGGTCCTCATCAAACATGTGGTATCAAAGGCCGTTCCATACAAACTAACATACACGTCGCTCGCACAGTTCTTGAGTGCTGTTCGACTTCTTATGATCAACTTGCAATGCTCCAGATTGACCTCGCAAAGGCATTTGATCGGGTCCGGCATTCGTTTTTATTTTCTCTTCTAGAACACGCCAATGTGGAATCCACAGTGCTTAATGGCGTTCGACTTTGTTATAGTCATTGTACAATCCGCTTTGTTGTCAATGGTAGCCTCTCTAATCCCGTCACATCCGTTCTTCAGTGAAACAAGGATGCCCTATGTCCCCGCTCCTCTTTGCCCTTTACTTAGAACCACTCTGTTTGAGCATTTCGAACTGCAGCAGTGTTCGTGGTTTTAATGTTTTTGGTAATGAGATAAAAGTTTTAGCATACGCTGATGATATTGCATTTTTCTGCAAAGACAAGCCCACCATCGATAAAACTCTTTCTATCATAGAAGAGTTTGGTTCTGTTTCCGGTGCGCGGATGAATAACACTAAGAGCTCAGGGCTATGGTTTGTATATTGGGCCATTACACCATCACATTATGCTAGCATTGAGTGGTCCTGTGTGCCACCTAAATATCTAGGAGTTCCACTGCATGCGTACAAGTTCAGTGCACACTACTGGAGAGAGCGCGTTCCAGCCCTCCAGCGCTACACAAATACCTTTGGCCCACACCGTCTATAAATATTTGGAAGAGCAGAAGCCTGCAGCATGTTTTTGGCAACTAAAGTTTTCTATGTCTTTCAGGTTCTTCATTGCGCAAGGCCTTACATTCAACGTTTTCATAGGATTTTTTCAACGTTTATATGGTCTTCCATTTTTGAACCTATGAGACGCGACAGCATTTTTCGACCAGTGAGTGGTGGAGGGTTAGGTTTGGTGCATTTATATGTGTGACAGTTAGTCTCGCGCTTTTTCTTTTTTCAGGATAGCTCTCATCTGGTATAACGAGCTTTTATGCAGGTTAACCTGGTTCATGTCCTGCCAGAATTGGTGGTGTCCTCAGATTTAATTTCTAGACCTTGTTTATGGGGGTTTATGCGTGAGGTTTATTTTTCTATTTCTTTTCTGACTGTTCGAATTTTCTAAAGATTATTTGTTTACTGTGTCACGAAAAAAAAATCCCCCGGCGGGTCCACCAACGATGCAAACAGTTTCTTAACCTGACACAAGATTTCAACTTTCATCAAATAATGTCTTCTCTAGCCAGAGGAGAAAAACATGCTAGTTCTGCTTCCGACATCTAGCCCTAACGACATAAATGGCACAGTGCTGTTTCCTGGTTCCAGCGTGTACAGTTTTTTGCATATCAGCATCTCTTTGCCGATAAAGAAGAAATCTCAAACATCAAAACTCATCACAAACTGCCAAAAAATAAGCTTAACATTAACAATAAGCTAAAACAATATTTGTTGAGTTCCGTGAGCTTTCCTTAAGCCGCTCTGTTTACACTAACTTGGAATTATTAAAGAGCAATGTACATAATTTGATAAATAAATCCCATTCTGATGCAAATATTCCCGAGTTCTCTGAACAACCTAAACATCTCTTAAACAAGAAAAAAAAAACCGCCTATGTAGAGCGGCAACACTCACTAACAACCTAGAATCTTGGTAGAAAGCCCATATGTGCGTTAAAGAATACCTTTAAAAATAAGTAACGAAAAGATAAATTTTCCCCTTGCGAATTACATTTCTTATTGCATGTCTACCCCAACAAATTTTGGCACATGTTTTCTATCAAAACACGAATACTCGAGCCTGTTAAAAGGAAAAAAATTTGCGACCACCATCAACGAGTACTTATCGTTTCCCACCCTATAGGGCGAAAATTCATAGCCCTGCTGGGGATTCGTCCCTTTGCTATATGCTTGAAATATTTGTTATTGCCGAGGGCAATACAGCTTAATGAAATGTTTTAGGCTGTTATCGTCGGCAGGCTCCGATTAAATAAGCACGTAGCCGGCTACTCATAAGCATCCTACCTCTTTCAGGTCAGATCGGGAACTTAATATTTAAACGCTCGCTTAACTCTGGAAATGCTCCCGCTGAAGGAAAAAAAAGCAGAAATTATTGTTGTCTTTAAGTCAGGTGACCGAGCGGACGTTCACAATTATCACCATATTTCGCTAACCAGCGTTCATTCTATGTATTTAGAGGATGTCATAGTCTCGAATCTGAGGACCTATCGCGAATCACTAGAACTTTTTTATCCTGAGAAGCATGCTTTTTAAACGTGTTTGACTTTCTAAACTACACTTGCAGAGTTGCTTAAAATTTTTTCTCCTTTGCCTCGCTCGGGACACTGTTTCAACAATAAACGTTTCTTTCTCTCTCTCTCACTCTCTTACAATTCACGGGTTTGAGTTACTTACAAATCCTACAATTCATGGATCCCATTTCACGTTCAGATCGACGCCGTTCTCTCGGACTTTTTGATAGCATTTGATCGTGAGGACATTAATTTGTTGCTTGCTAACCTGTCAACCGTCGCTGTCCCTCACAACCTAATTTCTTGACTATTCGTTACTTACAGGGCAAAAGATATTCACTACCGCTAATACCCATCATTCTCTGCTGACCAGTGTGATGTCAGGCGTCCTACAAAGTTGTGGCCTATAACCAGTGCCCATTCCTCATCTACATAAATTATCTCTCTCCAAGCATAAAAAACTGAACTAAGGTTGTTTGTATACTACTGCATCGTTTACAAACACGCATGCCACTCAACCTCAATGAGTGCAAGTCTATGTCATTCTATCACGCGCGCATTGTCATATATAACAGCTATAAAATCAACTCGGCTGCTATCGAATCTACATCATGTTATAAGTACCTTGGAGAGTACCTGACATCGTTGCTACCATGTACACTGCACTTTGAAACCACTTGCGCTCATGTTTCACGCACATTTGGGTATCTTCGGCGCAAACTAAAAACAGCATCCACCGACATTTTCTTCCCCCTCAACTGGAATATGCATCTTCTATCTGGCACCCTTCTCAGGAATATCTAAGGACTGATTTGTAAGCCATTCAAAAGCGTGCCACTCATTTTATTACGTCACAATATTCGAACTACACCAGCGTCACATCACTGCAAGAAACAATCGGCCTACCTTCATTAAGTCGTGCGGCACTTTATAGTGTTTCGCGGGCTTTCTTTGGGACTTTGAAAAAACTTATATGGAGCACGTTTGGAGCAACATAATGCTGGATCCAAAATTTTTAGGATGGTCTACAAGTTTCTCATGGACACTTTTGTTTAGTGTATAATATTTAATGAACTAGAATGATTAGCACTACATGAATAAGTAATTAGGCGACATACTAAAAAGATTGCCGGACTTGCCACAAGCTAGGTCAAACAACATTACCCTGGTTCTTTTCAGCTACGTGGCACTTGCATATATATATATATATATATATATATATATATATATATATATATATATATATATATATATATTGGCACAAGCTACGTGGAACACATCGTACAGCAATGTATTTCATTGTACATTACGAGTTCTTCCAATTTACTAGACTAGAAACACGTTAAACGATGCGAAGCCATCTCATTCAACCACTGCCTGATTGCACTGCCAATGGAACTACGGTAAAAAATCTAGAGAGCATGAAAAATTATCACTGTTCAAAAAGTACATTTCCGAGGGGTTCGACAAACGCGATCGGGAAAGATGAATTCACACACACTTAAATGGACAATACACTGCAAAACACCCAAGTTGCTCCAAAGGAATCGGATGAAAAGATCTATATATAGTGATTTTGATGGAAGGAGAAGAATCACGGTTTTCTGCCTCACATGGTGGGGCACGGCTCAGTGACTAGGGCGAGCGTGAAAGAGGGTCTATAGTTAAGAAGTGAGAGAAAAGATCCCGTTGGTCCGAAAAAGGAGCACGCGAAAGAGCTCGACCATCGAATGGGGAAAGGGGCATGACGGGCGAAAGGCAGAGGGGGTAGTGTCAAAGGCGCCACGCCGCGGGAGAAAGTTTCCAAGTGCGCCGGTTCCGGCGAAAACGCAGAGCAGACGACGCGCTCGCAGACGGAGCCCGTTTTTCGTGCGCTCCGCTATCGAGCCGGCGAGCAGACGCCCCTGCGCCTGGCCGTGGATATTGACTTCACCGCAGCGCGTGGTTTCAGCTGGAAAACGTTTTTTTTTTCCCGGCACGTCGCTCTTGCAGGACTGCAGCAGAAGCGAGTGAAAGCGAAACATCCAGGCCACAACCACGAAGGACATCGGAGTTGCCGAGTGTTTCTATCTTACACCACCATCGCTCTTCCGCTAATTGTTCCGTCTGCTATACTCGACTGCATTGTGTTGTCGTCTGTGCCGTGGCAGCCCGTGAAAGCCGCCAGACTGTTCTCGTTGTCGTCTGCTGTTCGATTTAATGAGTGCTTCGTGAGTCTCCTGGGGTGTCGCCGCCAGTGTTCCTTGGACTAATCAACTATCAGCTGCACTTAAGGTAAGTGACGTCTCCTTAACATAATTAAGCGCTCCGCCTGGAATGGTCCTGGTCTTTCCAGGCTCATGTATACTTGTACACGTGTTTGTTCTATGGTACCGCGCAGTTCCAGTAAAATTCCTCCCGTACCAATCTATTTGATTGTGTAACATTTCTGCTTTTCAACTTCCATTCTATTTGTTGTTGTTTTTTCAATAAATTATGTCATGACAGTTTGGCGTAACCTCGTGGTAGCGGCTATACGTAAGAGTCTAAAGATGGAAAACTTCAATTGTGTCTTTAGAAGACATATGATCGCAACGTATCAATCTCTTTTTCCTCTCTCGTTATTTTACAAGAGACGCGCGAATCGCCGGAAGTGATATTCAGCGGTGATATTTTGTAAATAAGAAACGTGAATATTCCTGGGGTGTGCCTAATTAATATTGTGTATGCACATAGTAAATTGCTTTAGGCGCTCTTTCCGCATGCATCCGATACACCCACCTAGGTCACGTGAGGCAGGCACGTAGTAGATGTTCGTGCTTACGATCCAATGTGTGGCCTGAAATTGGATGTCCAGTCTATCAAACTTCTCCCGTTGTAGCGTCTGTTTCAGTCACATGAAGATACATCGTACCGAGTCTGACAGCGCCACGTCAAAGCTTTTTTTCAGCATATAATCAAAATCTGCTTTTTGTGATACTTTCTTTATAGCTTCGCGCGCTAAGTCAATGAACAAAATTATCTTACAGCCGTCAGATAGTAATGATGTTATCAGACCATACGATACATAATGCCAGCAGTAATCGTTGCACGTGCGTTCCCGGTCGCCATTGTGTGATGAACTCATGAGTCGTGAACAAAACGCTTACGAATGATGTGGCTCGCATCGGGAAGATGAAATACGTGCCTTGCGCAAGCGCGCTAGTGTGTAGTGCAGTTAAATATGCACCGGAATGTTCCATGGTTACTGGACATGTGCTAGTGTATAGGCACCTGTGGCGCATTCAGGTAAATCAGAATTTGCAGTGCACAAACACAAAATGTATGGTATGCACATGTGCTAGAGATGTCGTGACGTTAAATATTAATTTGAAAATTTTGAAAAACACATTTGTCTCGTGTAAATACTGAAATCATGATTCTGAGGGTGCAACTTTTTTAACATTTCTGTCTAATGAAATTCAGAAGGCAATGTTCAGTTCACCGACAAAACGCACCTAAATCATTTCTCGTTTTATCAGTCCAACTAGCATCAGCTCCTTTTTTTTAGAGCAGGAGACCTAAATTCGAGCCATATTAAAATCTTAAACTCATGGAAGAAGCAGTTTCCTCGAAAAATTGTGAAGCACGAAGTTTTCGCTATTATTTATCTTCTATTAGGGAGCTGTATTGTTAAGAGGATCTGAAGCAAGTGAAATATTCCAGCAAACTGAGGGAGGTTTAAGAACTCCTCCATGAAAAGACATTCATTTTCCGGCGCCGCAAGGTTACTTACAAGGCAAAAATAAATGTGATGCTTGCAAAAAAAATGTTTTTCTCGAGAACTACGTGAGGCAGATTAAACCATGTCGCTCTGATTGCGTCATTCAGAGATTCCAGGAATAAAACGCAACTAAGCAACGTCTTATACTTCAGACTGTAACCCTGTGATGCTCTGTAGTAGGTTGTGGGCGGGGAGATTCTGAAAAGCCGTGCCACGGGGTTCTTTAAGCGTCGGTTTCATGAAATTCTGGGCTATAGTGCTGATCCTTTCAGTGCCATCAAAGGCTGCCCCAGACGGCCCCAGCTCTATTTGCTCTTCTTAAAGTCCATTATTTCGTCTACTATCGCCTTTGACGCAACATGTTGTATTGTTTGTTAACGAAAGCCAGCAAAGAAAAAAAATATAGTAACCTGCAGCTTGAGCTTCGGACTAGCGCAATTGGAACAGTATGCCATGGTGCGGTAAAATCGCATCTGCAGCACGAGTCATAGAAGTAGCATGTGCGCATCAAGGAGCAAGTAGGCAGGCCACATGGGCATTGTGTAAATGCACTTCCAGTGTTCTTAATTTTTATTCTAAAAGAAAGTTTCAAAAGTTTCCTGCAGCAGATAGCACGGTTACGCTTCTTCATATGAATGAATTGATCAGGCGGACTCTCTCCTTTTTTATTGGAGTCATGTGGTACCTGCTTGCCTTTCTACCTTCTTTTTTTTTCTTCTTCTTTCCTGTTCTTTGTAAAAAAAATTTTAAAATGTGCACCCGGTGGCAATGCTGTACAACAAGCAGAAATGCAGTGAATATTTTTAAGTATACCCACATCTTCATCGCTTTTTCGTGCTTTCATGTAGTATGCCTCACAGTGTCCAGAATAACGAGTTCGTAAACGCTATACTCGAAACAACAGCAATCCACGGGAATATCCTCACTCTTATGGGAACTGCGGGGTTTTCCTGACCTTTTGACGGATGGCGCGGGCGCACTGCGCGCGTCATCGGCGTCTTATAATTACTGCGCGAATAGATCGTAAAGCATGTGCGTTGACTATAATGTACACGTGGCACACAATGAAATAGCGTACACTGTCATAAACATGTTCTTTTGGAATGTTTTCTTCTTTTTTTTCACGCAAGGTGCTCGGAAAGGTGCACGGCTTCCCTGTATAGGGCGGTGCAGGGAAGTATTTATAAACCGTGGACGCCTATATGGCTTATACTTTGTGCCAGTGAATTTACGCGCCTGACCCCGTTTCCTAGTACCGATGACTTATCTGACGTCACGGTAACAGCTAGTTGCTGTAAAACACACAAACGCAACAAATTCCTCAGATAATAGCGCTAACACCATCTGAGGACTTGTTGAAGTCGCGTAACGTTTTAATGTTCACGTTTGCACTAATGGCTATTGGCGTCAGCCATCCCCAAGTATTGTCGGAATGTCGCTTTGCCAAGGCAGGTCTGATATCGACTATCGTAAATCGAACCCTATGAAGCATGTATGACATTTGGAAGGCATCTTTGCCGAATGCTACTGTAGTGGAAGACGAGTGCTGGACATCCGCACACAGCGACGCACACAGGCATCCATGTTTTTGCTACTTTCCTTCTAACACCGTCACGCGCGCTCAATGGCCCGCGAAGTTGGTAATGCGAGACCGTCGATGCGTGCACAATCGCTAATGCCGTGGGTAGTCAGTGCCGGCACAGTTCCATATCGTTGGCCTGTCGATGTCGGACGCGACGCACAGGCGCAGTTTGGCAGCCATCAAGGGACAGAGCGCATCGCTCTCGTAAACGGGTTATGCAGCTCTCTTCCACGCAGGCTACGCCGATTTGATGAGATTATCATCGCTTGAGTCTCAAAGTCACGGACTTCCATCCGTACGTCAAACGTTTGTAGTGTACATCAATTTTAGTTTGTCTCCGACCATGCTGAGAAAGTTCGATTCAAGGGCAATCAACGTTTTCTTTTCCTTGTTCATTTATTTATGAATTTGCGTGTGAACCATTTAGAAGTGCACTAATAATTATTTTTTGATCAGCCAGCCTGTCAGCATTGTTCAATGACGATCTTGTATATTTTTGTGTATGGTTAGAAGTTTCTGTATTTCTTTGTATTTTACAAGGTGCTGATCGTTTGGTCCCATGTTGCAATCATTTATTTATGATTTTCCAGTTTCATTTTATATGTGCATATCTTGTGGCCCCTCCCTTTGTAATGAACCTTTTTACAGTAACTTTTTACAAAGAGAGCAAAAAGTAAAATAATATCGGTGGGATTGTGATGATTTTTTTTCCTGCAATGATTATTCGTTGAATGTATTGTAAGATACTACACTTCAATCACGTGCAATTTACTCGCTCTGGTAGTGAAGTAAAATCAGTTAAACTGTACTTTTTTATGTGAATAAAAACACGAACAGGTGATTTTTTAAAGCCATACCACACTAGTGAAGGTTCTTCAATATACAATGAGGAAATGCAGTATGCGTTAGCGTTTACCTTGCGCTTCACAATGCAATAAATGCATACACGCGATATTTGGGGCAATCGTTCGTAATATGCTATTAATTAAAATGGTAACCATCAAAGGTGTGGTTATACACGCAGGTGCCTAATTCAAGATCTAACTTAACTTGGCAAAAACTCAGGCCATTCACTACAGTAAGCCGTCTGAGAGACAACGTTCGACACACCTCAAAAATCAGAAGGAATACCGAACGGTTCTAGTTTGAAAGAAATTAAAATGGCTGATCTCTTGAATTTTTGCCGAAAGTCAAGAAATGTTATGTTGAAGAACGACGTCGGGAAAAATACGAAATTGCCTTAATAATTTTTATTATTACCACATTTGCCTCCCTCCCCCCCCCCCCCCATTCCCCACCCAAACCCATACTTTTTATTCAGAATCAACACGAATTTATGGCTTGCCTGCCTGTCTGTCTCTATGGACGAGTAATGTTTCTCTTTTTTGCTCTGTATGCCATTTTGCCATTCAATCAGCCATAAAAATGAATCTTCAAATGCCGTTCCTGTTCCATGCAAAAGCTTTATTACTTCATGTTTACGTGCACTTAGTCATCGCTGGTCGTTTAATTTGTGCATCTCATCTTCCAACTGTGTGACATTAACAAAGTCCGTTTTGTTCTGATGAAACAGATGCCTGCAATGACTGGGAAGTTTACTATACCTTTTACCTGCCCTATTCAGCAATACCAGAGCTTAACAAGTGTGCTTCGTAAGGCTGCTACTCTTTAGTTATAGTACCGCATGTAACGGCCGTCAAGAACTTTAGATTTACTTAACGTGTGCTAAAATAATAAAAGGATAGGGATCAGATATTAATGCCGAACAGTCTAGGCATGACAAGGTGAAACTCGAGCGTAGTTTTCATCGTCTGCCATTTTCATCATCTGTCCATTTTTAGTAACGTTGCTTCCACGCAGTGAACCAAGAGCAAGAGTTGCCCTAATGAGACCGCGACGCAACGTTATAACATCAGCATACGTCACTGATAGCGAGTCATGCACGAATAGAACGAAGCATGCCGTAATTGGAATCGGATGTCGGCTTGCTTCACAAAGCCTGCGAAGCCACGTTCTTTGTGCGGAGAACAATGTACCCCATTGCTTGCATTTTCAAGAGCGAGAAGCACACGTGAAACGTCGAGTTCATTACAGCAAAGGAAAAAAAATACTATCAAGTTTCCACATTAGCGTAAGCGTCACTGCATCTTGTGCAGCAAAATTTAGGTCTTCATCCATCGCGCCAGCAGAGATGCGCGTGCAAATTACGTGCAAGACAATAAGGAGAGAGACCTTAGAAAGGCAGAAAGGTTAACCAGAGGTAGTTCCGATCGGCTACCCTGAATGGGGGAAGGGGCAGAGAGAGAGAGAGTGAGAGAGAAAGGGAAACAGGCACAATACCAGCCGCGTACACTCTAGAGCGGTAGCTGGCGGTGTTCTTAAGGTCTATCACCAAAGCACGTACACCGCATGAACCGCTGTAGTGCGAATCAAGCCTGCAGCGTTTTCGAAGCACTGGGTAAAAGGTTGGTGCAGAACTGCGCACATCACTTACCTCTCGGCACTATAGCGCGGGCCGACACAGAAAATGTGTGTGAGCGTCTCAACACACCTGTATATGTCTCATGTGGGACTGTTGGCTATTTCAATAAGGACGGCATAGGAGCTTATAAATGGTTTCTCCTAGCCATAAGCGGTACAGCATGGTCGGTTGTTGACGTCGTTGTAACGCAGGTGGTTTATATATCTGTACATCCGGAGACAACTATTATAAACGGCCCATGGTAATGGAATATCTGTGTGTTGTTTTTCAGACAGACTAGTTTTCTTTTCTGCTTTCTTCTAATAGAGCCACTGTGACAATCGATCTGCATTTTTTAGTCACATTTTATGGCTGTCGATTTTTCTGGGTTTTTTTCCTGCTCCATTATCTGACACGTATGTTTTATGAAAATGTTACTTATATGGGTGTTCAAAATTAAGCTTTACGGAATTTTTAGAAATCGCCTGTGGCAGGTAGCATAATTCTTATCATTACGCTGGGTTATTTGAAGAGGCGAACATTAGTAGCAGGAGAAATCGAAACACATATTCAACTAATTAACAGAAATTTACTAATTAACTTCGCAGTTAATTACTTTACGAAACATATTGCAATTTACGAGTTGTAGCCGGTGAGCTTAACGGGCCATAGCCTCCTCGATAAACTGGATTATCTTGGCCTCCTCGATAAACTGGATTATCTGGGCCTCCTCGATCAATGAGTATATCGAAGAGGCTATGACCGGGCGTATCCACTTGGAATGAATTTCCAGAATGACGCCAGTCAGGAGATATGCGCCATCAAACTCGCCGTAAAAACATACTGTTGTTCCACTTGCTTGAAGCACAAAACTAACATTGAAGCACAAAACTAACTGTAACTCCCATGAATTTCGCCCCACACTTTGGGAAATAATATCTCGAAACTGGTATAATCCTAGAAATTTATTTCAAGTGGATGCGTCTCGCAAACTCACCGGCTACAATTCGTAAATTGCAATGTGTCGTAGAGTGTTCAACTAAGAAGTTAATTAGTGATTTTTGCTAATTAGTTGAATATGTGTTTTGATTTCTCGTGCTACTAATCTTCGCCTCTTCGAATAACCCAGCTTAATGATAAGAATTATGCTACCTAAAACCGGCGATCTTTAAGAATTCCGTAAAGCTTTTTTGAACACCCGGTAAAACTCTGTCATGTCAAGATAGTGCCGTTGCTCTTCATCTTTAGTGGTATGATGTCTTCGCTTATGCACTTGAATCCCCTTCATTTAGTGATTTTTTTGTGTTTTTTTCGGTTGTTTTGTGTGCAGCTAGAGCGAACGTCATTCTATTATTGCAACATTGCAATTTTCCTTAGATGTGCCGATTTGGCAGCAGGCAACCTGCCAACTGTGTCACCGTGGCTCACCTAGAATATTTTCATATACATTAATATCAGCCCGTGGCTATTTTAACATATGCATACTCATAGCAAATGTAAAATAGCAAACTACAAAAAAAAAATCACCAGCCCTTCCCCTGTCAAGAAAATGGGGGTAAGCGACGTTTGTCGTGTGTGTATCTGACTTTCGTCAGGGTAACAACGTAAAGTTCATTTCATGTCACTATCTTTCTTTCTTACTCTCTTTTCCTTTCTCTCTTTCTTTTCCACTCTCTTTCTTTTTCTCTTTCTTTCGCGTTCTTTCTTTCTTTCCTTTTGTCCCTGGTATGTGCCATTGAGCTTGGACCCTTTCTGCACTATCACCAGGATCGGCCCACTTTCCCGCGTGACACAACCACCACCACCCCCACCGCTGAAACTTGTGAGCCTATAAAGCTTCGCTTAAAAACGTCATTGAACGGGAAAGGAAAACTGCTCGGTATACAGTAATACATGGCGGCTCCGGGCGGTTTTGTGTACTTTCATCTGCATCCACACGAGAAATGCTCATTTTCAAAACGTTTCACGTAAATCATAATCACACGCGAAATTTATTTCACGATTACCCTCGACAAGGCGCACTTTTTTTTTGTCAGCAGAAATGGGGGCCTTCTTGATTTTGATCGCCTCTCGTTGTTCGCCTTTCATTGCAGCTATTTAGTGAAAATTGAAACCGCGCCCAACCAAACAAAAGTACGAGCAGGTAGGTCATTGCTCGAGACTATAAAGGCCTCTACAATAGGTGAACAGATGTAGGTGTGTCGTAAACACAGCTTCCTTATATTGCAGCTCAAACTCATTTTCTTCAGTCTCTATCAGCTGTGCAAATAAGGCCTTTGATGTTCACCGCTCCTAGGTTTTCTGACAAATTATGCATTGAGAAATATTCTTGTATTGTTGAACAATCCGTGCGCCTTCAGTTCACAAAGCGTGCACGGTCGTCTTCCGAGTATACCATACAACTGTTCTTTCATTATTATGGAAATGCTACCCCGGTGAAAGTATGCTTTCTTTTACTGCGACAACATTTTCTAGTCTCTACCTGTTATTGGTGGCATTTTTTCTTCTTGAGGGCACACTTAAATTGTACTTGAAAGTCTTTTGATATGACATTAGAAACTCCCTATTTATCTTTCCTATATTTGCATCACCGGGGTGAAATGAGAAATGAGTTTCTTACGGACAACTAAAATAAGCGTTCACAGAAAAATGGTGCCTTTATATGCTTGCGTTTTTTCACTCGACGTACAGTCTACCATGAAATTTTACGGAACATGAGATCTGACGAAAAGCTGAATGCCTGCGCAGCCTCACAACGCAGCCTAGTATTCGCCGTTACAGCCGTTACCAGTATATGTGAACTACGTTGTGATGTTCAATTTTACTGACGACTTTTGCAGGCTGCGCGGACATTGAACGTTTTCTGAGATCCCGTGGTCCATAAACTTTTGTGGTTGACTGTACTATTAATTGGAACTCGAGCTGTCTCCCATATTACGGTAGTTTGTTAAACAACTTATCTCACAGGGAACTCGCCGCTGCAGCTGACTGGCTATGACTCTGCAGTGTCTGCACTACTGATATCGATGTCGCCGGTTCAATCCTTATCTTGGTGGCAGGTTTTCGATCGGGGGAAGGGCAAGGAATGACGAAAAGCTGGTTTACTTAGATGTAGGTGCTCGTTAAGGAAGCCCAGGCGGTCAAAGTTAATCCCCGACTACGGCGTACGTCATTACCATGTCATTGTTTTGGCACAGCCGGTAATATTTACTTCTTTACTTTACAGGGATAACTACAGAAGTTTTCGCAGCTAAACTCATTTCACTGCGCCAGTTTCGTGGTTTGTTAAACCTTGCGGCCGACTGTCGGCGTGGAGAGGTATACTTTCCAAATTAAAATATGGGTGACACGATAGGCTTTGTTGGTCAACTAAAGAAAATGAAACATGTTATTGAGTTAGTTGGCGCCTGATCTTGACAAGAATTGTGGCGCGGAACATAGGGCCCAGACGATGAAAGCGCCTGTCTTTGTGGCTTGTATTGAACGCGTCTTTATAGGTTATCTGCAATACTGGACAAAACCGAATGTTGCTTGCGTAAGCAACCGAATTCTGATTGAGGCACTGAGAGCTGGTATGTCAAGAACTTGTCACAAGTTGCGACAACTTGAATGAATTAATGAAAGAAACAAGGAAATAGGGAATAAATGACTGAATGAAATCAGGAAAACCGTGCGAAAAGATGCGAGACAAAAAAAGCGCCCCCCCCCCCCCCTCCATGGAAAGCGCTGACTACTAAACGTAACCCTTATTTTTGCGAGCACAAATACAGACGCATACCAGTAGAGGCGTACAAAAAGAAGGAAAGCGGATGCACTATCACTCGCATTAACCAAAAAAGACATTAACTATTTCCGCAGCTGCGTGATTCGCTGTCCTACATGGGGTAGGACACATGCGCCTGTTTTATCCCCTATCCTGGTATGCGTGTATGTTGGTGTTCGCGAAATTCAACGCTAATGTTGGCAGTCAGCACCTGTCCTGCATTTCTTTCGTCTCGTTCTTTTCGCGCTGTTTTCCCGTAATAAATCCGTACCAAGATGCTCAAGTTCAGACCATTTTAATGAATGAATGAATCAATCAATAAATCTATTAAGCAATTAGTGTTTTATTCAGTTTGAAAGACATACACGGTGGAGTGGAACATTTCGTCTGAGCCCTAAGCATTACTACTACTAATGGGCAGAAACAGAAGAAAAAGATACTGTCCTAGCGTTATGTGATAACCATAAGTGAGTAGGCGGTGTTTTAGCATTACCCTGCCAAAAAAGGAACAAATATAATCAGTTTCATCAAAACGCGAAGCATTGAAAGCGATAACAAGGTCTAGCGTAGCGCTCGAGTTCCTCGCACGATGTTGGGACAATACGTGAAGGTGACGTGGCGGGACGCCACCCCAGCGTTACTAGATGACGCCAGTTGGAAAACTCTCTCGAAAAGGTGGCCCCAACCTGTCACCCATCCGAGGGGGGGGGGGGGGGGGGCGCTCGCATCGACTTGCGACCGCGTCACGTGAGACCATCCGCGAAGCAGACGACGCGACATGGATATCCTAGGCCTTCAGACGAGCTCTTTCTGCTGCAAATAAAAACACCTGCTCTTTGTTAGCAAAAGGATACTTCAAAAAATGTCGCAGTTTCGCCCGAAACGCGAAGCATCAATTGCGACACCAAATTAGTCGAGAGCTATTCGAAGTAGGGCTGCATAAACTTGGACACACTCCCTTACTAACTGAATTAACAAGCGTGGTGTCAGCGCGCACAAGCAAACATAAGTAGATCATGCTGAATGACCGCAGACAACGGCTGTCATAACGCTGGCAGCAAGCATAGCCGCCGCAGCGGGCGAAGGTTCGTGCGGTCTATCGTTTCGACGGAAACTGAGCGGCGAATGCACGGCGCATACAAAGGTCAGAGCCGTGTGGAGATAAGAGACGGTGCGGGCGATCGCCACAGCCGGGCAAAGTACGAGCTTGGTTGTTGGCAGAGTAGAAGCTGCGTGCCCCCCCCCCCCCCCCTGCCTCTCGCGCTGCCTTACCGCTTCTTGCTTTCGCGTGGGAGATTGAGTGGCAAGTTCCCCTTACGCTCGGTTGCAAGATACGCCTTTGGTGCCGGAGCACAGCGTCGCCCGCCTCCCTCCCTCCCATACTCCCACGGTCGCGTTTGCTTTCCGCCTTCCCCGCGCGCTTTCGCTCGCGCATACGGCGCGCGGCGACGATTTTATCGCCCTTGGACTTTCTGCGGATCCTCACGGCGACGGCGACGCCGACGGCAGAAATCCGGTGGAAGTGTCCATATAATTGCTATCGCAATAAAAGAGACGCGGCTTGATGTTTAGCGGGTGCGTTCAGCCCATTCACACTCGACAGAGTCTGAACAGCCAACTTTTTTGTCCGGTTCTCTTCTGTTGATTTAACGCAGACGATAAGGAAATGCGAGTGGATACCGTTGCTCGCGACTCACTTTGAGGGGAGACATTTTCTTCTGTCGAGGTGTACCGGGCTAGGTTTGTCGCAGCGTCAGAAAAAAAAAAAACTTTCCTGAATAGGTAGTTCGCACGCCGAACGTCGTGCCAGCTAAATCATCGCGTTTTAATCGAATACATTCGTGCGTACCTCTGTTTCTGACTTCTTGAGTATTGCTCACTCATGCATTCCTCAAAATTTTATACTTCTTTTGTGCCAATAGGACATTTGCAGTTAATGCAAAGGCGATAAAGGTACGGTAATGTGCGGACCAGGGCGTTTTAAAACTGCAACTGGCTAACATTTATGTTGTCATCATCATCATCATCAGCCTATATTTATGTCCACTGCAGGACGAAGGCCTCTCCCTGCGATATCCAATTACCCCTGTCTTGCGCTAGCTGATTCCAACTTGCGCCTGACTTGGCCTCCCGTTTATAGACATTATTTGAATTTTTGTTTTGTTTTTGTTTTGTTTTGTTTTGTTCTGTCTGTGTCTCCGTCATTTCTTTATTTTCTCTTTTTCTTTTCTCATATTTTCATTTCCTCTTTTCCCTCCTCCTATAGGAGTAGGCAGGCGTTGTGCCCCTCTCGGTGGCAGTTGTCAGCTTGCTCCCTCCTTAATCCCTTTGTGTCCTTGTGTGTATATGTGCACAAATCAAATAATAATAATGCGAATTTCCTAACTTCATCACTCCACCTAGCTTTCTGCCGTCCTCGACTGCGCTTCCCTTCTCTTGGTATCCATTCTGTAGCTCTAATGGTCCACCGGTTATCCATCCTACGCATCACATGGCGTGCCCAGCTCCACTTTTCCCGCTTAATGTCAACTAGAATATCGGCTATCCCCGTTTGTTCTCTGATCCAAACCGCTCTCTTCCTGTCTCTTAATGTTAGGCCTAACATTTTGCGTTCTATCGCTCTTTGTACGGTCCTTAACTTGTTCTCGAGCTTCTTTGTTAACCTCCAAGTTTCTGCCCCAGATGTTAGCACCGGTAGAATGCAATGATTGTACACTTTTCTTTTAAACGACATCATAATAACACTCAAATAGTAGCGTTGTTTGTAATGATTTCTGCAATAAATGAATTAATAAATTGTGCACGTGCTACCCACCATTTATTTAGTTATTCATCGCAAAAGTGGGTGCGCAAGCACAAATTAAAAAGAAAAAAAACCTCAGAAAACACTTCGCCGTTCAGGCGTTTATGAGAATTTATTCTTTAGGTAAGCATAAACACCGCACCTAAGCAGCACTGGGATCGGTCAAGACTTTGTAAAGATTAGCTCCGGACAGCGCGTCGGGAGCTCCTCTTGCCCTAGAACCATTCAGATGTGCATTCCTTCAGCGAGAAAGTTACTGTGCTCGCTGCAGGGTGACACATTTCCTCTTGCAATACGCAGTGCTAATGAACTTCGGTGAACTGTAGGTGTTCCAAAAAAGCCTGTGGCGGTAAACAAGAGTTGAATGCTGGCCGCAGCACACATTGAAGCAGAAGACACGCAGAGAAAAAGTCACGTGAACTGAGCGCATCTCGATCTCAGCGCCACCATTTTTTGGGCGACAGCCAGGAGCCACCTGGCTGTCGCGAGCCTGTGGAGTTTCCCAACAATGAATGTATGCCGCCCTGCTGTGGTGCATACACTGGTCTGAGTGATGTGCATACCACTGTGTGGTATGTGTGGTTTGCACACCGCTCTTCAACACGAACGCTAATATGTGCACGAACAACGCTCTATAGTCAGAAGCGGAAGCCTGAACCGTTCTCTAGCTTCGGCCACAAGCCATGCTCCAGCAGAGCTGATTGAGCAATGGGTGACGGTGCGTTTGCGTCATCGTTCTTGCAGACAGACCTTCATACACTAACCAGTCGAGCGATGCTGTACCGACTCAAATTTTTGTATCTCAGCATGCATAATAAGGTTAAAGTGGATCCTGACACCTACCTTTTATATAACACGTCTAGAGAAACCCGTCATAAGCATCACCTTACACTGCTAGAATATTTCTGCGCTAACAATACATTTAGTTATTCGTTCTTCCCGCGAGCTGTTCGTGATTGGAGTGCTTTAGCACCGACAGTGGTCGCACAGCCTACCGTTGACAAGTTTGTTGAACTTGCTGGCCAAACTATGCTGTCAGAAACGAGTGATTCTATCATTATTGTTTTTATCATTCTCTTACTTACCAGATAAATTGGAAATCTGGGATGTGATATTGTGGATGATGTTATCAATTTTGTATCTCATGTGCTTATGTTATTTTTTCTCTTGCAGTACACAGTATGTAACTGAAATAAGTTGATTATGTGTTGTCATTTTGCCCTACTCAATGCTATTAACATAGGTTCAATACCTTTCACATATTCTACATATGTGAATTTCACACTGTATACATATGTGAATGCCTGTTTCACAATGCATACAGACCTTTCTAACCCACTCCTGTAAAAGTCCCTGGTGGAATTGACAGTATCACGAAATAAAATAAAATAAAAACACACTGCGCTTCACTTCATGTCTTCTAAACCTCCACGCGTGGCCGACGCTGGCGCCGCCCATACCACGGAGAACACAAGCAGGTTTTGGGACGACACGACGGCGGCTCAAACGAGCTCCTAGTGTTGTGTGATTGCTTTCGTAAAAAACGAAAAAAAAGATTGTGATTGAAGCACGATTAGCATAACGTAACTTGCTGCATATGATTAAAAATTTCAGCACCCATGCACCCCGTACAGATGGTAAACCAGCGAAGCTGATACTGTGCGGCCGCGGTGTGAGCCGCGATTTCTTTCTATCTTTATTTTTCATGTATTTCTTTCTTTCTGTTTTTCTTTCTTTCTTTTCCCCTCGCTCATACCCGCATATGCCTGGCTCAAACCCGCATATCTAATGTGGGTATGCGCCGCACGTGATTTTATTATCGTTAATCGTGACTGTAAGTGACGAGAATGTTAGGTTATGATATCATGTTAGTCATACATTCATACCTTTCCTTGCCAATTTTGGTATGTACCAAGTCAACGGGACTCGAGTTTTCGATAGGTTTATTTCCAACGGAGGGTTTCTGTGGTCGGACCATGAGTGTTTCAGCCTGGGCATATACAGCGTCACTGTGAAAAAAACGGTCTTCAGTGCCCAGAGAACCACTGAAAGCAGCCAGCATCGTTATCTCGCTGCATAATATCTAGAGGAAAAGCAGTTCAGATGGACCAGTCACTATTACTTACGTATCGTTAGTAATATTGTGACCACACCAACGCTTTTGCCTTTAAAAATAGGAATATGAGGCAGCTCTGAAATATTGCCCTATCAAGAGCTTAGAATAACACTTAAGCACGCTGCTTAGATGTTAAAATTGGAAAATAGCTTTTCAAATCAGCGTCTTCTTTTGGGATCGCCACTACTGAGTACTGTTTGTGTGTTAATAGACCATGACAACGTGGGGATATTGACACAGCCAGCCCGCTCAATAACTTGCTTGGAAAAGAAGATTGAGCAGCAACACATTGCTTCAACTGCACTTAGTTTGCTATTAGTAAACTCGCGAAATCTCGTAGTTAGCACCAAGGCCCATATGATTGTGTTATCGTTCGCATTTACGAGGGATGACACAGGTGAGACACCAAAATGCTCAGATTTAGGCGCACAGCTAGTAAAAAAATTCAGGAAGCCATATTCACGCAGCTTACACCACTGTATTTGTACGTAAAATTTCGCACTTTATTTCTGGTTGTGAGTGGTCAATACCCTTGCTTTGCTTTTTAAATTTTATTTATTTTGAAGTATTGCTCTTTTTATTATTGTGGCGTGAAACGGTGCGACGAAAGTAAGACTTGAAGGACGCACTAGGCTATAGGACTAGCTGTGTAACGCATAATATGAGCAAGAGGTATTTGCGGCGTGCTGAAACAACGTGAGAAGCCATGTCCATATGACCGTTATCTCTACTATATTTACGGACATTGTCAAAGGGCCGTTTGACGTGTGACAGGGAATTCCGGTGCGGCTCATTCACCGCGACGCGTATGCCTCCACTTTCCCGCGCGTGTTTTCTTCAATTCTTTGATGTTTCGTCAGAAATGTTCAACAACTCAGTGAAAGGCACTCGATGTTGCGGGCTTGCATGCACTGCAAGATGCTTCATCTCGAGGTGAATTTTGAATGCCCCAGCAAGGACCATGTAGAAATGCAAAACAGCTCCGCCTGTTAAAGCCATCAGGAAGAGTACATAAAAATAACGATTGCTGGACATGAAACTTCTAACCTGTGTGGTGCGCAAACATGGTGGGGGAGTGCACATTGAATTATGCTAAAATAAGCGCGAATCTTTTAATCTGACGGATTATAGCATTTAATTAGGCAGTTTCCAAATGCATCCCTTCAAAAAAGTCCCAACACGTGCGCCGGATCTGCATTACCTTTTTACTGTGAGAACGAAAGCTCAACTTGTGGTTCAGAAGCAAAAACTGAAATTCTGGCTTTAAAAAATGGTTGTAATAGTGTGTTTTTCTGAAAAATACTTAATATATTTCCTACTCGAGTAAATATGGCATATTCTTTACAAATATTTTGAGATCATTACATTCGTTGCTTGCGCTTTAAAGGAATCTTGCCTACTTTACTGTGGTAAAATTCAGGGCGATGTATAACATATCAAATTTGTCCGCTGTCGAAGTCCTAAGGCATGCACTTAACACTATTTCAATATACTGTTTTATAAAAAATTTACTAATTTTCAAGTGAAGTTCCTATCTTTCTTCCTAGTTTATTTTTATGTGTACAAAATGTGTTTCTAAGACCACCCGGGCCTTCAGCGATACTGCTAGTTCTGGGCCTGCGCAGTTAATACAAAACACCATTCCAATTCAGATTGAAAAGCATTGCGAGAGAAGTCTTCAGATGTCAGTAATTAAAAAAAAAACTATCATTTTGCAAGCAACACAAAAGAAAGAACTACAAAATTGCAAAAGCAGATGACAGATAATGAGATTACCTCATTTCAGAAAAGTATTGACCATTTTCGTTTAGGAAAAATTTCCTTCCCGCTTCAATGGGAAACTTCTAATTTCAAACTCCCTTTAGCGAAATCTGAACAACCATATTTCCGTGTTAAGATGTTTTCAGATAAACACTCCCGAGGGCAAGCCTTATACTCTTACTAGTATATGTGCATGTAAAACTAAATCAAAGAGACAGTACACACGCTGCACCGCCAGCGCAGACTTCGCTTTAACTTTAGGGTGGCAAAATATTAAATGAATTTTCCAGTTCTTTACAGTAAATCCAATATAAGCACAAAGTCACTTACTAGTCTTCGCTTGTCATATGTGCGTGTGTTTTTGCTTCGTGTATTCAGTACAGTTCAACACAATGACGGGCTTGTCGAGTGCCGCAGTAAAGCTGTAACGGCCGTTAAGTTTTGCGACGCTCCGCACCCCCAACTTTTGTGTTTTTGCAAGAAAAGCTTCTGATATATGCCCAGAAAAACGTAGAGGAGCGAAGCAGGGAGAGAGGGTGGCCAAGCACCGGGTGATATACTTTGGTGTGTCGCAGTTTTCGGAACTCTTTAAAAGCGGCGAATTGAGGCATTTAAAAAAGTTCATTACGCTGTTGTCAGGAACGTCTGCGCCTGAGCAAAACGTGCGAATTCTCCGAAATGCTCATGGAATGTCGTTCGAACTTTGTATCCAACGCTGCTCGCGAGCACCGTTACAGCTTAGCTCACCAGGATTGCACGCAGTACTGACAGGTGTCGCCAAGTGACTATACCGTGTTAAAGCCCCCTTTCATAATCAGTCATCGAACGCGAATATCCAGCTCGCAAGCGACAGCACAACATATGCAATGCACATTGGGTTACATGAGTGTGTAATAACAACAGGACAGCGTAACAATATCGTGAAAGCAAACAACGCAACAAGAGAGCGTTTCTGTGCGGCCACGTAGACTGAAGCCAACGCTGAAAAGGCGCGTTTACAAAGGCCGAACAATGGAGCACGCAATATTTTGGCGGCGCAGCTGGCAGGAAAAAGCAGTTACCGCGGAAAATGGACACCGGTTTAGAATGAGTGCTCTGCGGACTATCTGCAGCTGAAATTAACAACAGGCCGCTGAGCGAAAAAGTGGTGCTAGGTACTCGGCCGGCCGTAATATCGAGGAAGCTAGATGTCAAGGCTCTTTTGGAATTCTTGCTGCTGCAAGCTTCAAGTTCAAGGCTGTGAATCACCCTTCAGAGAAAAACATGTGTGTAGTCTAATGCCTACTTTCAAGCAGCATCATCACTCCTCACAACAAGTTTTCTTTTTTCCCCCTTAGCGTATGAAAAGAGTAGAAAGCTTAAGGTTTGTTACGTCACGCCGACTTCCATGCGCGTTGTCTAATAAATTTTCCTATCTCACTTCAAGTAAATTGAGCTCCTGTTGTGAGCAAAGTTGGAGTTTATTTCTCTAGAGAAGAACGAAAATTTCGACTAGTCGCGGAACGAAGCTTGTTCAGCCTTTGAATTGCTGATCGCAGTACACATTTCGCAAAAATCACTAAATCAGGCGATGACCAAGGAACGTACACATACGAATGCTGCCTCACAACTACAAGGTTATTGGTGAAACAAAAATGCATGTACATTTTGCATGTACAGAATTTTTTAAAATCGTACACATAAGACAGCACAATTTTAATCCATGAACTGCATTACTCCAAGAGTCGTACATTACTTGCAAGAAAAATAAAAATATGTAACTGACCAATTAACAAGATTTCACTGATTAGGTTTTGATTAGCTCTTCCAGTGCCCTAATTGCTATTTGCGACTAGTAGCCGGTGAGCTTGCAAGATATACTGACCTGAAACGAATTCTGAAGATGGCATCGCTTTTGAGATCTACGCCGTGAAACTGGCGGTGAAAATGCACTGTTGTCCCACTTACTCTAAGAAAAAATTGAGAAACGTAACGGCGTTTTATGTACTGAAGCACAAATTCACGGGAACGCCACTGTATTTCGTGGAACACTTTGGGAATGAAAATTAGGAGGGGTCCCTTATGCTACAACTAAGATGACTTGAAGGCGAAAGCCCGAGTGCCGCTAACTCAATAACACGACGACCACTTTTTTGCTGAGTCATCTTCACTCCGAACCCATATTTTGCTAAGTCATCCGTGTTTGACAGACTCGGACCCTGACTCAGCCCTTATTTTTGCTGAGTCATCTATACTCTCAACCCATATTATGCAGTCATTTTTGCAAGTCATCCTTCATTCACCAGACTCGGACCATGACTCAGCACTTTTTCGCTCGGTCATAAACACTCTAAGATCACAATTTACAGTCATATTTGCGATGACTTGCCAAATTTTTTTCGCAAGTCATCCTTTCTATGATTCACCAAACTGGAACAGTGATATAGGGTTTCCACTTGGGCTTGTTGGTTTTCCCTTAAGAACGTGTAGAATTGCGCTCAAACATGGACAAAAGAGGGAACACGTATTACACACATGGAGCGCAAACTATCAACAGTTTATAGCGAGAAGAACGTGACCACATTTATACCTTGCCACAGGCAGTACAGCGCATGGCACCAAGGGCGGAACCACACCGACAAAAAATGTATATAAGATACCTTTATCATCTAAGCGTTTTTATGACAGACAAACTGGTCGTTGCGTCAACGACCGGCTCCACGAGCATGCAAACAATGTGAAAACGAGACGGGAGGGTGGCTGGCGCTTCATTGTGATGAATGCGGCTGCAGACCAAGAATCAAAGAGTGCATGATCATTCAAAAGTCGAACAATGAGATGATGCGCCACATTATTGAGGCGCACTGCATCACAGCTTTAAAAGATAAGTGTAGCGGTATTAGCGTGGCCTCTATCACCTTGTCAGCTAAGGAAATAGCGTATTTGAATAGCACGCCACGCGCGTGTTGACATTTTTTTGTCGGTGTGGTTCCGCCCTTGGTGTCATGCGCTGTACTGCCTGTGGCAAGGTATAAATATGGTCACGTTCTTTTCACAATAAAATGTTGATAGTTTGCGCTCCATATGTGTAATACTTGTTCCCTCTTTTGTCCATGTTGTTTGTGCGATTTTACACGATCTTAATGGAACAGTGACTCTCACTTGGGCCCTCAAATCTCACATATTTTTTTGCAGTCAGTCCCCCACTCCATAACCCCTTGATTCACTCTTAATGCACACTTTATTCACTCTTGTTTCACCCTATCACTGCTTGATTCACCTTTATTCACTCTACCATCTCGGTTTTCCTTCCATGACACATGGTTTGCTCTATTACTCCTAATTTCCCATTTTCATCACTCTTGATTCACCCTATCAGAACTTGATTCACCTTCATTCACTCTTAATTCACTCTCATTTACTCTTCATTATCTTAGCTCACTCTATCTCATTATTACGATTCGTTTGGCTCCTATCGCCCAACTAAACCCCTTTGATTAATCATCAATTCACTCTTAATTCACCTCATTCAGCTCTCTGTATACCCATTTTTATCATTATCATTACCATCATAACCACACTTACACACATTATTACCATTAATTCTCGTTTCTTGGCCACTTCTCTGGTATATAGCCATATAAAGCTGCGCTTTAAAAACAAATGCAACAAAACACACTTCCAGCAAATTTGATTAGATAGAAGTACTAACAGCTGCGCGAGTTGGTAAAATTATATTAAGAGTGCCACTACACGGGCACTAAGAAAAAAAAATCAGATGACACAATCGCGTGTGTCTTCTGTTCTTTCATTAGGCCCCGTGTTGTTGCGCAGTTAGTATAAATTTGATTAGATAGCTTATCTGGACAATTCGTGGCCGCGGGTGATTGGATTTTGCTGAAATTGCTGAATTTCGCATATATTGAAGCAAACCGCGAATGACTCTCTGTGCATATTTCTGAAGACTCTACCACCTGTGGCAGTCTGGCATAAATTAGGGGGCATGCAAATGGTCTTTAACTAATGTGTGACTGTATTTGGAAAACTCAAAACTGCAAATTTACGAATCTGGGGGTCGAATTGACATAGCTCTTTGTTTATAAGTTGTCTTCACCGTTAGTCGGCAGCCTACGTTAAATATATGTCTAGCTTCAGGATTGGCTCGCATCTGCTTATATGAGCAGTTTTCCCAAGAACGTTTTTGTGAATTACGGTCCTGCAGTTGTCGCAAGCTACCAACAATTTACATAGTTTGTTAGCGGGCTTTGATATATTAAGAAAAAATGAGCATATTCCATGCACATATGTTGTAATCTATGTGAAGCAAAATTATCGTGAAGTGGTTAATTAAATGCTATGTAAATTCAAATGGTGTTGCGTACAGTTCTCCTGGTTTTTATTTTATGCAGCGTGTTGTCTCATGCAATGCGCATGCTCCGCAAAGGACCCTCATCCAATATTTATTTTTATACACAACACGGTTCACTAGCTATGTCGTAATGAAACCACCGGTTCAGGTGAGTGCATAGTGTACGAAGTCAGCGATGTTTGATCCTTGTCAGGCGAAGAATACTGTGGAAAGGAGCATGCAGAGGGGACTACACTCGTGTATAATACACCCATTATGTCAGAGTACACATACGTGTGTACAATTAAAAATTCTATATAGCGCTATGTAACAATGGCACATATCTATTCTGGGGTATTAGCCAGAAACGGGCCCGTACGCAGTGGCACATACGCCGTGGCCCAAGTATGGCGGCAGGAAAAAGAATAAAATTTTCAATGAAGCTGTTCAATATCACCTGCTATTCCATTAAGAGGAATGTGTACATTAAACTTACCTATGAGGCGACATTATATGTATAGGTTTATGTCGTTATTCATTGTTTGACTGTTCACAACAGAGCTGCATACACCGTCACTAATTTGGAGGTAAAGGTGCAGTGCTTATATAGGCCGGAGGACACATAACCTTTCTATGTGCATATATCAACACGTAGGTATACGCACAAACGTAGCCTGTGAGTCCACTGTTCTAGCGTAGTGTAGCTATGCCATTGCGCCACTGAGCTCGAGGTCGCGGTAACGGCCAGCGTGAAAGACGAGGACAAAAGAAAGGACCACGCAGGACGCGAGCGTACCCACGTGTCACACAGGACGTACCCTGTTGTAGCCTGTGTGACACAGGACGAGCGTGTCTTGTGACCAGCGTTCGTCTTGTGCGCTTCTTTCTTTGTCGTCCTTGTCTTTAGGGGTGCCCCGAGTATAAACGAGCTCGCCCAATTTTCCGTTCTTTCCAGGTCGTGGGTTCAATTCCAGCCATCACGGCCGCTTTCGACGGGGGCGAAATGCAAAAACGCTAGACTGAGGCGCACTCTTGAGGAACCTCGGTTGGTCAAAATTATACAGGAGTACTCGCACTAAGGCGTGCCCTATAATAATATCGTGGTTTTGGCACGTAATGCCATAGAACTTAATTTATTAAATATCCTGCAAAATACTCACAGACTCAAAATCGCAGTGGCCTCGGCAATGATAGCATCTCTGTAAAATTGTTCGTCTTATTTTGTTCCTTTTTTCCCGTTCATAGATACAAACCTAAGAAATATACGTTTGATATGTTCAAATCAAAAACTCATACCCGCAGAGATTTTAAGCGCGAGGCTCTTATCAGCCCTTGACGTTTAATTACTGCTGAAGCTCAAAATGCTGTCCGCCGGCTTCATTTTGGTGGTTAGTCGCATTTAGCGCAAAGTGCTTCAGCCGCGAAGTCTGCGGGTTCACAGTCGGTGTACATCTAAACAAGTTTTCTTTTTTTTTTTCCTGCCTCGAAAGAGCAGCATCTCCGCGGGTGGGAAGCGGCATAAAATAGGTGAGACCACACTCTCTTAGTCGTCCCTCTCAACGATGCCGCGGGGCCGCTTAAGTGCCCTTCGTTTCGGCGGGACGAGGGTTTATTGGACTTTATCGCCGCGCCGCAGTGACGCTCAGGCTGGCAGTGGACGGAACTAGGTCGTAGGCAGCCGCGGAAAAGGCGTCATAATTTTCGCTGCGAATCTCTCGCCCCCCCCCCCCCCCTCCCCCCTTCTCCGCATCGCAGGCGCGCGTGTAGAGCGAGTTTTACTCGCCAGCGGCTTGGGGAAGCGAACCTGCAGCCGTGGCGGAGCAGCGCATGTGGTGGCGTCTAGTGCTCTCTTGAGGGGCGTTTACAAGATTTTAATTTGGAGGCCGGAACACTACAATCAGCGGGAGCGCATGTGGCGCTCGAAGCTCTGTACGCAACTTAATTCTCCGGGTTTGCCTGGATGTGCTCGCGTGCTGGCTGTTTGACAAATTCTTGTATGGTACATTCGGTACTGGTGCCTGGGTGCCTACTCTCTCTCTCTCTCTCTTTACTCCCGTCTTCCTTCCCCAATGCTCAGTAGCTGGTCAGAACTTTGATTTAGCCCTAGGTCTCGGTTTTTCTATTATAATAAATGTCTCTATCTTTCTGATCAAACTTTGATGGTCTACTTGCGGTCTGTGTTAGTGTGCGTAATGTTTTGTGATATTTATTACCGGCTTGTTATATTTCTATATTTTTATATTTTGGACGCGGTGACTTTTTTTAATCCAGTGATTTTGATGCAACTTGCTCCTAATTGAAGTGCATGTCTGTTTGCCTAATCTGCTTGGATCGTCATACAACATTAGCGCGTCGAACAAAACACAGTCCGGAAATAAAGGTGCCTTCTGTCTATGTTTTGTTGTTGTTGTCGTTGAATATATGACAATATAATCAAATGTGGCCATGTGCGAAAGCAAAAAGAAAACAAGTCGATACTTCTGTGGGACAATTCATTAGGGGCTTTTATTATATCGCTCGTTTCGGCAAGGAACAGACAACCACATATTGATTGCTCCGGGTCATATGCACTAGAAGACGGGTTCACAAGTACGCATGAACCTTAATATTACTTAAGTATTTAATATATCAATTTATTTATTTATTTATTTATTTATTTATTTATTTATTTATTTATTTATTTATTTATTTATTTATCATATACCCTCAAGAACCAGAGGGTGTTACACAGGGAGTGGTTTACACGATCATTTCAATAGTAAAGAACGGAAAAGTGAATTGCATTTAATTAGAAAACAGCTCCGCGATGACACTCTTGAATGACTTGCTATATTCTGTAGCAGCAACAAAGGGGGCGAAGGCGATTCCAATATCTTTGATGCTATTTGGCGAGAATGGATACAAGAAGCGACAAAAAGGAAGGACCCCATTGTTGGGGTGGCCCACGCGCGATGACAAATACGATGGCTATGAATTGAATTGACGCCGCAAGGTTTATGTTAAGCCACTCACATCCCGAAAGTGCAGAATAGGGGACGCGACGCATTAAGCACACAACATCATCTCGGAGCTCTCTCTCCACGGTAATCGGCTGTGCATGAAGGGCTCGAATGCATGGATTCACCCGCGGCACCCCCTGATTCGTATCCATGAATGTCGGCTCGTTGTCACTGTCACCAAAGGTGGGCGCGATGATTTCTAACGCCCTTTTGTCAGGTCTAAATGCCAACGACAAAGGACCCACAATGGCAAGCACTCTTTACGTGGTCTCTGACATGCGCGGAGATGGTGGAAATAATTCCCAAATTGAAGAACAGCCCGGTCGTCAAGAGCTCATAGAAGCCAGCGTAGCGACAGCGTAGGATTCGACAAAAATGTTCCTTTGACGGTGTGCTTGTAAATCGCCGGTGCGCGTGTCACCGCTGGTATTCCAATGAAGCGGGCCTGTAGACAAATTACGCAGAGCCATGACGACATAAATTAGAGGCACCCACAGAGCGACCAATCGCTAATAGCGTGGGAATAGGAGAGAGAGTGAGCCACGATGCGAAAGCATGCTAAATGCTTGCCTGGAGTCTAACAACTCTGTTAACGAGATTAGGCACAACCCAGTATGCGGTTTACATGCAGTTGTTACCGGAATTGTTAAGGGAATGTTGAAACGACAAGCAGTTGCCACCTGCCTTTTTTATTGTTTACTGAAGTGCATGTAAAGACTGCCTAGAACACATTCCTTTCAGTCTAAACTGTAATCACTAAACTTGTAGATCAGTAACACTCCGTACGATGCAACGCTAGTCTGGGCCGTAACCACTTGGTGGTCGAACAGTGAGACTAGGTCGTATGTAGGGGCAGTTTTCCTAGGCTTTAACTAAGGAAAAAGTTGAAGAGTAAGGCGCTGTTTGCTTGTGTGTTTTTCAGCAGTGTTCTTCCGCAAACTCTACATTTGACTGAGTAAACATTTTCGCTGCAATATATCTCCATGTTTCGTGACCTCCAACCACCCTCCTGCTTTATCAACACCTAATTATCACCTTGAAAAGATTTGATCAACTTCAAGGAGAAAGAACAAGCTCTGACTGTTTAGTTGAGCAACAAAATCTTTTTTTAAGGGCGAGAATTTATTTTTTGCCAGGTCTTGAATTTAGGTGTTGAAATTATTTATTTGCCAGGTCTTTATGGCCAATAAAGCAATTCATTAAAGTGGCAATCGAAGCTAGTCAGTTCTCTGCGAGAATAAATTGAGCCAATCAGTGTTGGAGAAATTGCAAAACGTCAATTACCGGGCTTTGGGGAGGACTCTAAATGCTACACTATAATCTAGCGTTGGGCGAATTCGTGTTTGGTATAGCAGTAGTTTAGGACGTGTAGGGGTGTGGTTAAAGTTTCTACGTGCGAGGTCAGCATTGTTGGTAATGTACTTTATGTATTGATATCGCGGTAGGTTACTGGTTATTTGCACTCCGAGATATTGATATGTTGAAACGCGCTCTAATTTAGCTTCGTTGATAAAATTTTCGAAAGAATCGGAAGGAGAGGATAGGCGAGAAATATTCATAATTTTCAGTCACTTGTTGCACGAGCGACACAGACTATTCAGATCAGATTGAGCAACAAAACAAAAGTTACACTGACGTTCACTTCGTGAACGTGCGTATGGACGCCGCGAACATGCACAATGGAAGCATGCGCAGTGGAACATCCGTGGAAGCACAAGCGGCATGGGCCCGAATGCGGTCACGGTCGCTACGTGGATCTCGAAGGAGTGACGCCTGGTGTGCCACAGCGCAAAAAGAAAGCGCATATTGCTGACTTCCACGCTCGTGGTAGCGTCTAGTGTAGTGTCTCATGGTAGCTTGAGCTTGACAAAGATAGTCTTCTGTTGGTCTTTAATTGTTTGTATGACGCCATGGCTTATGTCTTGTGTGGTTCTACACATCACCCGGACAGCTAGTGCCGCGCGTGCACAATCGCTTTTTGTTGCCCTGTCGGCCATGGTTTATAAATGTGAATCTTCCGTGACATAAAATGCACTTGTGAGTCAGCGCCAGTGCCGTTTTCTTCTCTGTGTCCTTGTCTACCCAGCGCTGTTATTTTCCTAAACATGAATTGCCCATTAGACTTATTTTGTTAAACAACGGAGGGCTAGAAGCACCTGTGATCGAATCAAGGAGGTTGAAAAAAAAAACCTCCTTGGGTCGAATTAACACCGCTTTTCTTGACGTAAGTGCTTTTTACAATTGGTCGGTCGCCTTATCGAATACGTCCAAAACTACGACTGCCTGGGTCTGCCTTCAGGATCAGTTGTTGTGTAAGAAGTATTTTTGTTCCTACGAGTCTCGCTCGCAAGCTTAATCTCTACTCAATGAAAGTTAGCTTTGCTTTTCTCCCCACTGTTTTCCAGTCAACGTTTCTTTATATCTTTATCAGTTTCTGTGGCAATTCCAGAGTATAACTAGAAGCTAAACAAGCTGGGAAACGCTGCCAATCACGAGTAACAAACTATGTGGGTTTCCCTTCTAAACTTTTATGCACCATTCTTGTTTTTACTTGTGTTCGTTGGTTCAGTAAAAGCTGCTTTTATCTACGCACTTCTCATTGTAGGGCGTCGTGCAAATTAGAGGGCCTGACGGTATTATGCACGAGCGTACGTTTCTGGCGCTTGAAAACGCTGCCAGCTACTGCTCTGAAAGTGCGCACTTAGAAAACAGGGAACTATAATCTCTTTAGCAGAATGGAAAATGGTAAGGATGCTATAAATCCTACTCAGGCAATTACGAGTACACCAATATAGGCAGTTAAATAGGTATGTATGAACCCGAGAGAAGCAAAACTCCAGTTATCTCTTGGACGAAAGTAATTACACCGCGCCGCCAAGCGTAAAGAGCGTGGAACTCTTTAGGTGTGATCATCGTCATTTAGTGTACTCTGCAATTGCGAAAGTCGCACGCACTCAGCATATAAGACAACGTTAGGCATTTTCGTACTCGTAATTACTTCCCGATTACCTACGACTCATGACTCTTCTGCGGCTTTTTTATTGTTGTTAAGTACCGTCGAGTCGCTGTCGACTTCTGGTGAGTGCATGGATATATAAACACCCGTGAGATCTGTTCACCACAAGTTCTTTAGGACCATTGATACGCTTCCCAGTGGACTAAAGAATCCCATATAATCGCTTTCTACACTGGCGACTCCTTTTTCTTTTACCTTCCGCTCTAGCTATAAATAATATACGTTCCATTGAACCGGCAGAAAGCTTGACGTGTGCAAAATAAAAAAATCTTTAGTTTCAGGAGCATTGCTTCACTGTGAATTTCGGGTTTAATCTCACTTATGCTCGAACGAATGGCTCGTTTGGCTTTCCATAGAATTCTCAAGACTCCATACAAGCACCAGAGCAAAAAAGTCATAGGCCTTCGCGGCACACGCAGCACTGTCACATCGTAAGCCGGAGGAGCGGTTCCATAGGAGCTCCATTTTAAGCAACACGCATTAGAGGGTCTTCACGGCGAAGTCTCTTTGCGTCGTTTTCAAAAGAACGAAATCAGCTGTCCTCCGGGTGTCGACGGCGAGCGGCGCCTTGTGTTGCTCTCTGCACAGCGGTCTGCTGAGCCCGACGTTGTCTGGTTGTAACCGCGCGCGTAGCTCTACGATTCGCTTCTTCAGCAGCGGTGCGTACCTTGGGAGGAGGCGCCATAACTGTACCGAAAAGTAAACACACGTACAGAGACTACGCGGCACACATGTCACATACGACGCAGCAGCTGCTGCTGCTGCTGATGATGATTTATTGACATCCCCCTTGGAATGGGGAAGTCATAAATAGTCACATAGCCTGCGTGATTTATTAATGTATGCTATACATGGTTTTTTTATTCTAACATTTTTGTATACATATGCGTAATCTTCTTTCCCTTCCTCAAAGCTTCTCTATGTGTCTTGTGCCGTTACCTATGCAACTGCTACATGGCGTCCCACGTGGTACAATAATATGCAAGCGCAATGCAAAGTGTGCACGTATCGGTGCTACGCGGCACGCATGTCACATCACGTGACTCCACGCGGGCTATAGGACACCTGTAAAGGATAAGTTTTTGTGGCAGCTAGCAAACGCTGGCGTGGCGCAGTGGTAGGGTAGCTGACTCCCACGCCCTCTGCCCGCGTTCGGTCCCGGTGGGATCTGTTTTTTTTTTTTCTTATTACCAGCGGCTGTGGCGGCGGCGGACACCATCGCCAATCGAAACGGCTATTGGAATGAACCCATTTCAATGAACCCAATGCCCATTTTCATATTTCCGCAAGGTGCTCGATTCGCATCCATGCATGACCACCATATAAATGTTCCACAAAATCTATTACGTTGTTAATTTGAATCGACTGTTCCACTCCTGTTGTCATAACTTTAGTCTTATTTGTATTTTGAAAAAAACGACAGCTTTTTGGCTTTCTTCTTTGACCGAAAGAGCGAGGCGTTTCAATAATCTATCAAAGTGTGATGTTGGGTTAGTTTGTGCATAGCTGTGGATGTTTGTGGCGCAAAGGTTAAGAAAAGATGAAAAAAATGTACAAAAAGTCGTCCTCATCTAAAGTTTAGTAAATGTGTATACTATGTCCAACCTAAACATTGTTCTTGTATTATTATATTCTGATAGACATCAAATGAAAAATAAATATATGTTAGGATGGGAGAAAAAGATAAAGATTTGCAAAAGCATATCCGCATTAAAATGAGGTAATATCATTAAAACATCTGTCTCGTAATTGTTCACTTTATGCTTGTGATGAAGGTTCTCTTGTGTTAATGTTTCCTGACGGTTCTTTGAGGCGGAGCCTCCCAGAACCCAATCGAGGACAAAGCCGTTTGTTGAAAAACACACAAACCTTTAATAAAACTAGAACGAAAAGAAAACCATAAACCAAACACACAAAGATAACATGAAAACATGTAGCTAGAACGCTAATTATATGAGGCAAGTTCGGGCAGGCTACGGGTGTGAGTATGCACTACAGTCTCGACGCGAAGCAGCGGAGACGAGACGATGAGAGAAGCGGTGTTGGTCTCACCAAAAGATCGCTGTATCGGACCGTCGTACAGGCTGCCAGAGCGTGGCAGCTCTGGTTCGGTGGGAGAAGACAGGCGGCTTGGTAGCACGGGCAGACGGCGGTGGCGTTCTGGCCGGGCAGCTGGTCGTGTTACTCGGGCTCGTAGCCCGACAGCTGACGTTCTGCCCACGGGCGCAGACGCTCACCGGCCTCGGGCAGCAGCAGTTGACTATCGGGTAGAGTGGCGATGCCCAGGAAGGCAGGCGGCTTGGCAGTATGGGTTGACGGCGGCGGCGTTCTGGCCGCGCAGCTGGTCGTGGAGCTCGGGCCTGTAGTCCGACAGCTCTTGTTCTGCCCACGGGCGCAGACGCTCGCCGGCCTCGGGCAGCTGTTGACGATCAGGAAGAGTGGCGACTCCCAGGAACGGGTTGGCAGGAGGCCCCGGCTGGGTGAAGTCCTGGTGGCTCGGGTCCGGAACCCGACGGTCGTCTTCAACTCCCGATCCGGTGGCCGACCTTGTCCTGGTGTCGCTTCTGGAACTCTTCCCCCCTACCGCCAGTGCGGCTCCTTTTTCTGCTGCTCTGGTTGATTCGTCGATTTCTCATTGGCTGCTCGAGGCTCCGTGTTCCTTTGCGATTGTATTTGCTTTCTTTTGTTGTTTTCCTTGTGCCGCGTGTTCACGTGCTGGCCGCTCGTTGGCGTCGTCGTTTTCGGCGCGGCGCGGTAGAGCGGCGCGCGCTCTCCTTGTCGTCTGCTTCTTGTTTGAATGCACCGCACCTTGTCGCACACCACAAATATCACCGTCGCGCACCACACATCACAATGCTCAAAATATGAGAGCTTTCTCTGGATATACTATTGAAATATATTTCAATTTTCAGTACAGCTAGCGTGGAGGACGCTATTTCAGTCATGGTAATAGTTCCTGGCTAATGAAGTGGACTCCTCCATAGTACGGAGGGCGCGATCGGCGCCTTTTAACCATATGTTTAGACCCTTATATTACTGCAAAAGCGGATCCCCTATTCACTGCGTCACTTCTTAGAGCCAGTCTTTTAAATATTTGAGGTCTCGCTTCTTTCCACCACTTATAATTTTCGCGAAGTCATCCCGATTAAGTGCAGTCACTTTCCCAACACTTTATCAAGAATAGGTAAAGAATAGGTGACATAAAAGATCGCTGATAAAAAATTGAACCACGAAGTTTACACATCCGTAACTCTGCAGAAAGGCAGATATAACAGTTGTGTAAACTGCGCACGTTAGAGAATATAAAGTGGGGCGAATTTGATGCATGGATTTACAGATCACGTAAAATTATTTTATTGTTCACGAAGGCTTTGCAAGTCTTTCTCACAGATTAGTTATTCATTTCATAGTGGTTTAGAATGTATCAATGTTGCACACCTTAGATGTAATATTAGGTGCACTTTACTGCACTGCGAAATCGTTTTCTTTGTCAACGCGTTGGTAAAATGTATCAAACATCAACAACGTTTTCGTCTTTCTTTTATTAATTTTGCAGTTATCAAGTTCCCTTCGGTCAGCTTCCCACAGTCACTATACTGCCACTTTTCGTTTATTCGCAAAAAAAAAACTCAATCAATATCGGTGCATTCGTGGCGGAGAAAAATAGATCTAGCCCTTGCGATGTATTTAGATAAAACTAGCCTAGCTGAAGCTTCCCCTTAAGTGCTGTTTGCAATTGGCCGGCCGCCTTGGTTAATAATGTGTCCAACATCACCGCTGCTTGACATCGGCTCTTACACGAACAGCAGAAGGACATGTTGCTGGGCTATTTGGTGTTTACTTAATGACATGATATAGCGCAAGTGCACAACCACAAAGAAGACCGACACAGAAGTCGTCACAGGCGCGAACAGTTTTAGCTTCAAAAAATTCAATGGCTGTCCATCATGCGATGATGAGAAGCTTGACCTTCGGACTGCTTTAAGAAAATTATGTGAGAGGCATTTTGCACAGAACATTCATCGACCATGACCGTGCGCATTCGCAATGAACACGTCTACGAGGCGCGGCCGTCTTTCTTGCGATCCGCCAGCTATATATATATATGTCATATCATATCATATCATATCATAAGAAGCCAACAATCCGGCAACATTGATGCCTTCAGGGAGCATATGTGGGTTTATTGACCAGTTGCCATCACCCAAAAAGATCACGTGCTCGTGACGCCTGCGGCAGAAAGGATGTTCCACATCCGCCCCATGGCTTGTGAGTGGTGGCGCTGGCTAACACTCCCAGAGTTAGTTCAACTTGTAAAACATAAATACCCCAGAAAGCGCATGGGAAAACGGTTCCGCGGTAGCTCAATGGTGAGAGCATCGCACGCGTAATGCGAAGACGTGGGTTCGTTCCCCACCTGCGGACAGTTGTTTTTTCATCCATTTTAATTTCCATTAATTTATCATTTCTTTAATTCAATTAGTGTGTGCAAGTAATTTCCCCTATGTTGTTCTTGGTGTCAATGTTTGTTGGCTTCTTATGATATGATTAATAAAAATCGGGCGCCTCGGTTTCCTTTCTTCTCGTTCACACACACACACACACACACACACATATATATATATATATATATATATATATATATATGTGGGTGTGGGTGTGTGCGTGTGTGTGATGTGTGTGTGTGTGTGTTTGTGTGTGTCCACTCAACGACGGGCAGCATAAGGGGATGGTCACTCGCGCTCACTAGCTAATACTTTCATTGGATATGCACTCACTCATGCTCGTGTACACTCACACTTGTCCGCACTCACTTGCGTTCCTACTCACTGTGACGCAGTGCACTGTCATGCACACGCGCACTCAGTTGGCTGCAACGCCCCTTTGATAATGTGTATATAAGAGAGTGTTTCGTTCAATAAAGGCTTCTTTTGATGCACTTCATCTTGTGCAAACCACATGGTGTCAGAAGTGGTCGGAATGCGGCCGATGTACGCAGCCAGTGAAAGAAAAACGTACGGGTAGCAAGCCAACGAGGGCGGCTCGAAGGTCCGAACTAGTACGAGAATGGAGAACGGGGAACAGCAACAGCGCCAGCAGACCAGCGCCCCAGTCACCACGCTACTGCCACCGCCAAGAGTCCTGGACACCACAGGAGACGTATGGCAAAGTTGGAAGACGTGGCGGCAGGAGTTCGAGCTCTTCGCAACGGCAACGTACCTAAACCAGCAACCCAAAGAGGTACAGGCAGCCACTTTTCTCATGATTATCGGAGAGGACGCGCGCAAGACGTATAGCACTTTTGCTTTTGCATCGGATGAAGAGAAGTCGGACGTAGAAGTCCTGAAACTTAAATTTGAGGCATTTTACAAGCCCGCACTAAACCTAGCCTATCACGAGTTTCGTTTTGGAAAGCGCGACCAAAATGAGGGCGAAAGCTTCAACGACTGGTTAACAGACCTACGAGTGCTAGCAAAAAGTTGCGAGTTTGGGGAACTCGAAGAGCGTATGCTCAGAAGCCGTATTATTCTTGGAATAAGAGACAAAAAGCTGCAAGAAAAGCTCGTCTCTGAAAATGCTTCATTCGCAAAGACGGTAGAAATGTGCCGCTCGCGAGAACATGGCAAAGAACAGTGCGAAGAAATACAGGCACGCCCCAAAAGCCATTACGCTGCCGAGATGAACGCGCTATCTGAGGCAAAAGGTCGGCGTTGCACAAAGTGCGCAAAGATACATCAGACTGACCGCGTCTGCCCCGCAAAAGGGCGCACATGCAGAAAATGCGGCGGAAGGAATCACTTCGCCATAGCCTGCAAGAAGATGGCAAAAAACTTTCACTCGAAAGAGCAAAAGGTAGCATCTATTGAAACGCAAGACGGTGAAACGCAAGGCGATTTCTGGTTGGAAACAGTATCGCATGTCCATGGGAAAGACGATCGCTGGACGGCTACCATTCAGATAGAAGGGAAAACCAATTTTTTGCAAGCTGGACACAGGCGCAACCTGCTCAATTATCGCGCGCAGCCAGCTGCAGAAAATAACAAACAAGCAGCCACACGACTGTAACGTAGTTTTAAACACGTTCTTTGGCTTCCAGAAAAAAAGCAACGAAACAAGTTCGTCTCGAAGTTGCAATGAGAGAAAGCAAGATTCAGACAGACTTTTTTGTTGTAGAGGACGAGGTTGCCGTGACGTTGAGCGGCGCAGTTGCTGAAGAGTTGGGCTTACTAAAAAGAGTCTCTTATGTCGAGCAACTAGAGCTTTACGATGCTGCGAAACCTTACAAAGACGTTTTCGAGGGCCTAGGTCAATTGGAGGGTATGGTTTACCACCTGAAGCTCAAGCCTGGTTCCCAGGGAGCAGTGAAACCAGCACGGCGGATTCCAATAGCATTGCAAAGCAAGGTGAAAGCAGAGCTGGATCGCATGGAGACATCGGGAGTGATCGCGCAAGTGACAGAGCCGACGGAGTGGGCCAGCAACATGGTCGTCGTCACTAAAGGAGAGAAGGTACGAATTTGTTTAGACCCTTCTGATCTGAACAAAGCGCTGCTTCGCGAGCACTATCCAATGCCAACATTGGAAGACATAGCACCTTCGATCAGTGGCGCGCAGTACTTTACAACTTTGGACGCAGCCTCCGGTTTCTGGCAAATCAAGCTAGATGAAGAAAGCTCCAAAATCTGCACAATGAGCACTCCCTATGGCCGTTACAGGTTTTTACGCATGCCGTTTGGAATCTCGTCCGCACCGGAAATATTTCAGCGTGCCATGCACCGCGTACTAGAAGGGATCAAAGGCGCAGCGGTTGTCATGGACGATATTCTAGTGTGGGGCAGAACGAGAACCGAGCATGACATCAACCTTGCAAACGTCCTGCGACGATGCCAAGAGTACAACCTAAAATTGAACAGAAAGAAATGCCGGTTTTTACAGGAATCTGTCCGGTACCTTGGGCATGTTCTAACACGTGACGGGCTGAGTTTGGATCCACAGCGGCTAGAAGACATCTTGCAAGTCCAGACGCCAAGCAACCAGAAGGAGCTGCAGACGTTCCTGGGCATGGTAAATTTTGTCTCCCGCTTTATTCCGAATATGTCAAACCTAACAGCGCCACTTCGAGAACTACTAAAGAAGGATGTCGCGTGGGTTTGGGAAGACCCTCAAGAAGCTAGCTTCAAGGCTTTACAGAAAGCGCTTGCCACAGCTCCTGTATTAAGCTACTACCAGAAGGGCAAAGCGATCAGGCTATCGGTAGACGCCAGCCAGAACGGAATCGGCGCAGTAATTATACAGGATGGGCATCCGCTAGCGTACTCGTCACGTTCGATGACCGAAACGCAGCAAAGGTATGCCCAGATTGAAAAAGAGATGCTGGCAATCGTTCACGGCTGTGAAAGATTTCGTGACTGTCTTTTCGGACAGCCAGAAGTTGTAGTCGAATCGGATCATAAGCCACTAGAAATGATATTTAAGAAGCCGTTATGCCAATGCCCTCTACGACTTCAGCGCATGCGCCTCAGCTTACAGAGGTACCCGATAGTCGTCAAGTATACACCTGGAAAGCAGCTGTTTGTCGCTGACGCTTTATCGCGGTTCCCGAGCAAAGCGCTACTGAAAGAACAGTGCCTAAATTACCATGTGAATGCCGTTGCTTGTCTTCAAGTTTCAGACAGTCGGCTGAGCCAAGTTCTTCAAGAGACCGACGAGGACCCAGTGATGGTGCAGCTTCGACAGTATGCTAGCACGCAGTGGCCGGATAGCAAAGCTGATGTCAGTGGCGAACTACGTTGCTACTGGAACTTCCGTGACGAGATACACGCGCAAGACGGTCTCGTGTTCCGGAGCAACCGCCTCATCATTCCTGTCAAGATGCGCAGAGAAGTACTCGCCTGCCTTCATGCCGCACATGGAGGAGCAGACAAGATGAAGGCACGTGCCCGAACTGTGCTCTTTTGGCCTTCTATAAACAGCGATATAGAAGAAGTTGCTCGACGCTGCGAGACCTGCCAGAAACACAAGCCACGAAATCGACGCTTGCCAATGGTGAATCATGAAATTCCAAGACTACCTTGGGAAGTTGTAGGAGCCGACATTTGCTATCACAATGGCATAGAGTACTTGGTGGTTGTTGACTTTTATTCTTTCTTTTTCGAACTAAGGCCCGTGCAGACAACAGCCGACAAGGTGATTGCTGCTTGCGCCGACATATTCGCCACACACGGCTTCCCGCAGCGCATATGCACCGACAATAGGCCGCCATTCAGCAGCCAGAACTTCCGTGATTTTGTCGGTAAGATTGGCTTACACCACGTCCGTTCCAGTCCTTATTACCCTCGATCAAACGGAATGGCTGAACGTGCGGTTCAAGAAGCCAAAAAACTCCTGAAGAGGTATCGGTACGGTACAGTGGATTTTTGTGCTGCATTGCTTGAGTGGAGAAATACGCCTCGCGATTCCTTTTTAGGGTCTCCGATGCAGAGACTTATGGGCCGACAGGCGAGGACGCTGCTACCAGTCACAGAAAGCCACCTGCGACCGCAAACCATACCCCCTCAAGACGTGCAACGGAGGCTCCACGACATCAGGACTAAACAACGCTCCTTCTACAACCGAGGCACAAGGTCTCTACCAGATCTTCCTAATGGCTCCCGCGTCACAGTGTACAGCGTGCCATCAAAAACCTGGTCCCCTGCTACAGTTGTCAAGCCTGCCAACAGCCCGAGAGCCTACATTATCGAGACCGAAGAAGGGCTCCAGTTGCAGCGCACCAGGGAACACCTCCGTCTGGCACCCACTCCTGCGGCAGACTCATTGGCGCCCACACATGAACATCGACTCACAGTGGGAACCACAGAGCCACAACTGCGTAGAAGCGAACGCAACCGCCGACCACCACGAAGATACCCGATGCCAGAACTTCCGTGATTTTGATTTAATAAAAAAAAAAGGGGGAGATGTGACGCAGTGCACTGTCATGCACACGCGCACTCAGTTGGCTGCAACGCCCCTTTGATAATGTGTATATAAGAGAGTGTTTCGTTCAATAAAGGCTTTTTTTGATGCACTTCATCTTGTGCAAACCACACTCACTCCCACTCACGCACACGAACAAATGATACTTATGCTTATATAGTCACTTTCATTCCCATAGAGTGGCACCAACTGACACTTGTACAAGCGTCCACACCCGATGACCGGCACTCACTGACATACGTACATGCGTCCACTCATACTCTCTGACAGTCGCTCACGTTCATATTCACACCAAATTGGAATCGCTGTCACTGATTTTCCTTTCGTACTCATTAATCGGTAATCACTTATGCTCGCACCTACGTCCACGAACACCCTACGACACTCAATAACGCTCTAGCTCACGTTTCCGTATGAGTTAGTGAACTCGGGAGTAAGCACGCAGACCGATGTACGAGCACGCTGCGGACTTTTTCTCTCTATTACCCGCCGCGGTGGCTTAGCAGCTATGGTGTTGCGCTGCTAAGCTCGTGGCGGCGGGTGCGAAACCCGGCCGCGGCGGCCGCATTCCGATGTAGGCGAAATGCAAAAACAACCATGCCCTGTGGAATGGGGGCACGTTAAAGATCCCCTTGTGGTCAAAATTAATCCGGAGTCCCCCGCTACGGCTTGCCTCATGATCAAATCGTGATTTCGGCGCGTCAAATCCCAGAATTCAGTTCAAAATATTTTTTTTCTCTCTTTTCTAATGCTTCTCCGTTAGTTCGATCTCCCTCTTACCCATTGCTGGGTTGCTAACCCAACTCAACCTGACCAACTCCAATCAGCCCTGCCTTCCCTCTGTACTTCCCTCCCTGTATTTTAGCTGCGAGAGACAACATAGAACAACACTGAATAAGTTTAGAGAGAGGAAGGGTGTTCTTCTGTAGATTATTTTCATTTGTTCGGCGAGAAAAGGTTGATTACCTGCAAAATAAACCAACGCAATATTCATATACATATTTTTTTATGCATGAAGAGTGCCACCTGCCGTCCGTGTCATTGTCGGCACCTGAATGCCAGTCCCTGCAAGTTACCAGTATAGCAGCGACTGAAATTACTTTCTCGCCGCCGTCGTCTCCATGCAAGATCTGACAGTGTTCAAGTTTGCAGTTTGTCATCTCCTAGGCTAAACTAGGTGCTGTTATTATTTTCACTGTTTATTTTTCATTGTCATCCACTCCTTTCGACATTGCCTGAAAGGTCGTGCAAGTAAATAAATGAAATGAATTGAAACAGAATGATTTTACACGTCACAGAGTCATTGTGTTTTCTCTTTTTTGGGCCAGTTTAACGCAGCAAAATTTCTCAAAGCTTTACAAGCTCCGGCCTTCGTCCCTCTACACGAAGATTTAATTCTTCCTTATCAGAAAATAATCAACTATTCCCCATCAGATACCTCCAATATCTATGTCGACACGGCTAACTGGTGAGTGGACTTCGAATTAGCGCCACCGCTTGTCTCGTTCTTGCGTTTTTCCGGAAATGCTGAGCATATTCTCACTGCCGAAGGCTTACGTTCTTTGTTATTGAGAGAGTGTAATTTACTGATATAGACTAACTTAATCTTCTTTATACAGTATCTTCGGGGAGGTCGCACGACGAGTCATGGACCAGGGGGTGGAGCTTTGAGGCACAAACAGAAAAGTGGACACGATTGTTGCGGAGTGTTACGAGGACAGTTCTTAACTGATAACAATAGGTAGCCGAAGACAAAAAAAAACGAAGTAATCACTATTGCAGCGTTATCTGACGAGATGCAGGACCGAGATGCCATTGCATTGTGTAAATAAAAAGAACACAATGAACAGAAGCACCTACACCGCGGTTGCTATACTTGCAAGTGACGTATTACATGCTCCCACAAGAACATAAAAAAAATATAACGTACTATAATATGCGCGTGCGTAGAGGTTCGTCATGAAACCAACAACCGTGACGAACCGTGACGTGATGAACGCGTGTGCAGGTGCATTTTAATGTGCACTTTCCGCCTCCTTTGGTCTTCTGGGGGACTGTAATAGATCAGTGATAAATTTACAGCCAGTGGTGTCAGCTTTTCTAGGCCGCTATGTTGTAGGCGTTTGAAAAGCCGACGTTCGGTTTTGTCTCACGCGACCTAGGCCTAGACCTAGGCCTAGATTGACCTATAGACCGCACCAATATCACGGCCTAGGTCAATCTAGGCCATCGCGTGAGGCATGTTTCCTCTGTTCGTTTTATTTGAGCTACAACGGCGTTATGAAGTTTCAACCAATTAACCCAAGAAGAAGAAGAAGAAGAAGAAGGTTTTATTGCACTAAAAAGATATACAAGAATGATTGTGACAGCATCTGGATCCATAGCCGATATGGCTAGTTAGTATCCATTACAAAAAGGTTGTGTAAATACAGAATTAATTAGCGAGTACAATGTTAACACGAAAATTATAGCATCAATGCGGCGTGTGCACAATATGACCAGCAGTTTGCGAGCACAATATTAATATGGTGACTGGTAGCTCCCGGAAAGAAACAGTCTCTTGAGCGACGGCGCAATATTTGGCAGACATTTTAGAAGAATGTATTTATTTTATGCTGTATTCACGCCGGCAAACACTTTCTCTCTAGTTACGCCGCGTTAAGCGCATAAAAATGGGCACGCGGAAGGGGAGGTGACCCTTTGTTGTAGGCGTTTTCCTGAATAAATCTCAGTGGCCTGCTGGTATACGTCATCATCGAATTAGTGACGTATGTCCCATTGCAGGTCGACAAAGTTAGGTACTCTTTTTTTTTCATGACGAAATATCATGTGTCAAAGAAAGTTCAGCAATAACGGTAAGTGACAAAGTTTCGTAGTTTCGACACTCACGTTTACCAGGGCACTGCTGGCCCCTTTTGCTGCTCGGTTGTGTGGACCGTTTTTTGCCGATCCTGTCACAAGGGTGGTGCTCGCTCGAGCGGCCGTACGGCAAGCGGCGCAAGACCAACATGTCTTCTCGCTGGGACGGGTGGCGTTGGCAGGTGGCCGGACCGAGGATATCACTGTCTCTCACTGCTTTGTTTCCTTTAGCGCGGCCCCGAACGCAGTGTTGGCCGCACAGGACGCCTTGGCAGGCAAGGGTTGCAACACCGATGACGTGGAGCTTGTAGACAGAGCGTAAACCCAGAGATAGGCGGAGCTTCACAAAAAAAAAGGAAACCGCGTAAGGCGAGAGCGTTTCCTGGAACGGTTTTCCGGCAAGTGGTCCTTTATTGAAGCTTCGTGGGACGACGCAGGTCGAGCAGAAGTTTCTCATCGTTTGAAGCAATACGGTGCGCACGTTGATCGCTTACCATCTCAAATCACTGATGCATGTCTATGCAGGCATGTGTACAGAAATATATTGCGTAAGTATGCACGGAACATTTTTTATTCGCTTGGGTTGCCACGCCAGCATGATGCCGTAATGAAATTACTATAAGCATGGAGGACCATTTCTTGCGAATTCTGCCACATCGACTTATGAAATGTATTGCCCATGAGCCATCGTCTGAAACTACGTGATCTTTCAGAAAATGTGTTTGATGTTCCCTATAAGCAGATGCCATAATAACACGACTTCGTCGAGATCGTTTTTAGCACAGAGATATATGTGTGAAAAAGACTCGAGGTAGGTATTAAAAAGTAATTATGGAAGGCGTCTGCTTTATCTTTTTAACAGATAGAATCAGACGATTGATCTTAAAGCGCTACCTAAAGTCCCTCATCCGAAATATTGATTAGTTGTTCCTGGCATAGAAGACGCTGAAGCTGTTGATTTGTGCACCGAAATGGATCCGCTCCTGCCAACATCGACCTAAAAACCGGCAGGAACCTTTAGCTGGGGCACTCCCACCTTTGTTTCTCGGCAAACACTGCGCCAAATTTGATGAAGACTGTTGCATATAAAAGAAAAAAAATAATCTGGTAATTGTTGGAACCGGAGTTTTTATTTAGTCCGTCATATTTTTAATAAACATTGTTGAATATTGCAGATTTTAAGAACGCGAAACTATCAGGCTTAGAACCCTGTATGTCAGCCAAGAAAAATAAAATCGCAATTCTGTAAAATGTATTTCATGGTACATCGAAAGCGGACAGATTTTATGCGTAATATATGGCTCTTCAGTACACCCCTAACACGTGAGTTGGACTTTTGCAAAACCGTGGTAAACATTGTAACAAATTCACGTAAGATATACGTTAAAGTGCGATATTTGTCCGCTTTGGATATTCTATTGGATTCAACTGATAAAACTGCCACGTCTAATTTTGTTGCAAAGTTACGGATGCGTACACTTCGTGCTTCTTTTTGAATCTTCCAATTTTCGGCAAATAAAAAAATCAAGAAAGCAAATCAAAATTTCTCATTATACAGTCACTATAATTAGACATTTTCTCTCAAATGCACTAAATTTCATTAAAATCGGCCCTGAGATCATCTCAGAAAAGCATTTCTGCGTTTTACATGTGTCGAACACGCGTCGGAGTTGGGGCCGAGCTAAAGCTTTCACTCAATGCCGGAAAGCGAAACTGTCACGCCCGTAGTAGACGGCCATGAATCACGCCTCACCATCTGTGCGAGCAGGAAGCGAGCGTCGTGGTTATAAGCAGTACGTGACTTCACAAAGAAACCATAAGCACCACTTTCAAAAACGTATCCAACATTCATTGTTAAATTCTGGTCTCTAACGTGCCATAATCACGATATCAGCATGAAGCACGCCGTAGTGGGGGACTCCGGATTATTTTGACCACCTGTGGTTCTTTAAAGTGCACCAAATACATGGCACACGGTCGTTTTTCATTTTGCCCCCAACGAAATGCGGCCGCCGCGGCCTTGATTTGAACCCGTGCCTTCCGACTTAGCAGCCCAGTGCCAAAGCCACTACGCCACCACGGTGGGTCATCCTGAATGTCGTATTTATTGTTACGTAGCGATGAACATGGTCAAGTGACGTAACTGCATTCGCGTTTATGATAGAATTTTTACAGTGCAATAAGACGTTATGAAGAATGCCGCATTTGGAAGGGCTGTCGCTATTTCAGGTGGCCATTTAAGCAGTACTAGATGTGAAGTGCTAGTCTATACAAAATCAGATTACGCATATGATCAAATTCTGTAATGGCGGCACTTTGAGCCAATCGGTAGCGTTGCAGTGGCCCTCTGGGCCAATGAGATCTGACAAGACGGCAAATTCGACTATATAATGGAGTCTGACAATGTCTAGAACAGTAACAAAGGCCATCGAAGTGCAAGTCATGTGAGATTGCCTCATTATATAAAACCGCTTGTTTATTAACACACCCTGTCTGTAGTAATACTGCACCACATACTCGCTTCTAGACAACTTCCTACAGAAATCGCCAGGGGCAATGCTGGCGCTAGTGCCTGGGGGAGCAGAAAGTACGGCAGTGAAGTCAGCAAAGGAGTGCATGAATTTTCCCTAACGCCATTCTTCTGCCTTCAAACGACTTTGTCACTTTGCAGAGTAAATTATTTCGAGAAAATGTTGCTCTATAAATACAATTTGAACTGATTACGCATATGCGCGTGGAATAATTGCCTTACTCTGTTTACAGAACTATATCAGCGCCTGGAAATTTAGAAAGGTGAAGCGCAACAAATAACATCATGGGAGCGCTTGAAACCACGAGCACTAAGATTAGACGAATCCTTGTGCTATGGCCATCATTACCACGGATAGCTGAACGGTAGAAATTTCGCAGGAAACTTTACGCTTGAGCCGTGACCTCTGAGAGAGCAACGGCACATCTTTGCTCCGGTGCGTTGTCAGATACCACGCATGAACCAAATATGCACGTTGTCGCGAGCGTACTTACGAATAATAAGTCGGCACACTCCCTCACACTCATTTAAAAGGCGTGAGTATGAACGTTGTCTGAGTGTGATGCCCGAAAGAAGCAATGGTTGGTCAGTATGAGCGAGTGCTCACGTATAGAGCCGACCTATGCTGCCAATACAAGCGCATATACTTAAAGTTATATAGTAGTATCTATCTCTAGCTATATCGTGGGATTTCGTGGTCCTTTGCCTGCTAGCCGCGCCTGGAGAGCGTCTGGAGAGGACGAAAGTGTTTGAAACGAAACTTTCTTTCTTTGTGTTTCTTATCACAGCCAGTTGTATTTCTGAAGAGCGGGGAGGCGCACTTCTTCACGCGCACGCGGATTGGTAGGGTATATGCAATGAAAATTAGTGATCACCACAAAACCAGCACTTCCTTCAGAGCAGAGATGAAACGACTGAATGCCGCTTGGCTCTCCGGGCTGACCAATACAACCACTACAAGGTCTTTCAACCAAGACAAAAACAATACAAAACGTTGATAAAACACTCACTTATTGCGCAGGGGCGTTCTTGATACAAAGAAGCGAGTCTGACGCTCGTTTACATGCGCTTATATCGTCATGAAAAAGAAAATGCGTACGAGTGAACGGATGCATTCACTTCAATGATTGACGTCGGCCACGTACACAACTCGCTTTGATCATGGCACAGTTAATCGGAAGAGGAAAAAACCACAGTGGAACTGAGTCAGGGCCATTGGTTGGGGCTCTTACACGTTAGCCGGAAGGAAAGAGCAAGCATCAATCCCCGACGACTTCTCCCAACTTCACTGCAGCGTTATGAAAAGAGACGAGAGACTCTGGGTCTTCGCATCGCGTGAACGAGTGCCTGCTTTTACAAATGTTCTCCTCGCCCAAGCCCATCAGTATAAACAAATTTATTGATCGGAGACATTTGCATACGATACAACCTCCTATGTCCCTCGGCTGTAATTCTGCGTCCACATGACAAAGAATCACCGTGACATAGGTACGCGTATACCAAACAATTCGTTCACGTGGAGTAGGATGCGTCACTAAGCGATGCACGTTCAAGCACATTGCACAGAACAAGCGGAACTGGTTGGATGACACACGAACCAGTTGGCTCGTCACTTTGCATTGTTTGCTGCGCCGTCGGTCAATGGGTAATGTCTGGTAACGAGAAGCCATATCTTTCACGGAAGTGCAACGGGAAGTCTGCCGGAAAGCGTAGATGAGTCGTGGCGATAAAAAAGCAATAAAATTGCCTGTGAGTCGTAAGCGATATTGGCCCCGTCTATTTTGTTTTTATTGCGATAGCAATTATATGGACACTCAAAAGCAGATTTCTGGCGTCGCCGTCGCCGTCGCCGTCGCCGTGAGGTTCCGTATGACGTCATTTGGAGATGAAATCGTCGCCGCGCGCCGAACGCTGTATGTGCGAGTGAAAGGGCGCGAGGGGCGCGTCTTTCACGGGGAGTGAACGCACGGCGGAGAACAAACGCGCGTTCTGCGCCGTGCTCGCTTAAGGGCTGCAGAAGTAGGCGTCTCTTTTCTCCTTTACAATCACCATATATGTAGAGCAAACGCGCCTTCTTCGGACGCGCGAGAGGCCGTGGGGGAGGGGGAGGGAAGGGAGGCGACGTTTAGCTGCGGCACCAAGTGCCTATTTATATCAGAGGCTCCAGCAACAGTCACCAACGCCGCACGCAATTTGAGCTAACGCGGGCAAAACGCCGATGGCGTCGACAACAGTTCTGCGTGTTGTTGCTACCAAAGCCGCTCACCTTACTTCGTATGACATTGCTGTGTTGCTATCGCATTCATTGCTTCGCCCTTAGGGCGAAACTGTGACATTTTTTATTGTTGCCATCCCTTGTGCTCACTCTGGCAAATATTGCTGTCAACCGCTATCTTGGCAGCTGAAAATACAGCTAAAAGTCACTTTTGGTGCTGCTGCCAATATTATCACTATTTTTTGTCCAATAACGTTGGAGAGGACGTAATGCATAATATTACTTCTTTCACCTCGCTTTCTTATATAATTCAATTCTGGTTCATTGCGCATCGCAAACTAAGGTAGGTCGTGTGAAAGGTGTGAATGAACACGTGACTGAGGATTTCTGCTTTCTGTGGTTTTACGTGCGAGAACCAGAGTGGAGGGCTCTGGAATAATTTTGACAACTTGGGGATCTTTAACGTGCACTGCAACGCAAACACACGGGCGTTTTTGCATTTAGCCTCCATCAAAATGCGGCCGCCGTGGTCGGGATTCGATCCCGCGACCTCGTGCTCAGCCGCGCAATGCCTTAGCTGACTGAGCCACCGCGCTGGGTCTGACCTTCCAGAAAAAAAAGAAAACTATCACAGTGATTTCAAGCAATATACGCATCACTGCACATATAAGCGTGGCATGAACGGAATATTGAACACAGCAGAAATACAAAAATCATAAAAGATAGGAGAGATAATCACTGCTCTTTGACGAATCTACTCTTTTGAGAAGACGAAATGTACTACGCCTTATAAAGTTTCTTTTTGATGCTTGCGAACAAAATTAATCAGGGTAGGTAAGTAAAAATAAATGGTTGCACATATTAGAGCCGTAATTTGTGGGAGACTATTGTATTGACCTGCCTTTTGTGAATTAATCTCGAAAAACAAAACCAGGAAGACGCGCTAAAACACTTTGTACTGCGCTACTTCTGAAGCAGCACTCGAAAATTAACGCTCACATTGGCCCCAATACCGCATTCACATAGTGTCCGTATATATTAGAGGCGCCTTCAGCCTTTCATCGCCAAAGAGAACGAAAGTACCTACGGTTCTACACTTCGTATTAGCGAATAACACCAACAAACACTAGAGTAGAACGCATCGTTGGTGGCTAATAAAACCTAATATCTTACGATCTTTCGGTGGCTAAATAAATATTCTGGTTAATTCAAGTAGCTTACTAATGTAGAAAGAACCGTAGGGGGAATTCACGAAGCGTTTCGTTCATAGCTTCATAAGCGATCGTTGCCATTGGCCAGCCGCACTAGCTAATAATATGTCCAACACAAGTATTGGCAGACATTTCCTCTTACAATTAATTCTCGCATAAAAGCATTTTCAGAATACACGTCCTGGTTCGCCAACTGAGCTGTTATGACATGTATGTGTCTGCAACTGCGCTTAGTCGAGCCAATGTCAGGGTTTGTTGATGCTGCGTTGGTAGAACTTAAACATGATACTCAAGAAGAAAATAACTAAACATGTTAAATCTTCATTTTTTTTCTTTTTCTTTGTAGTTTTGCTTAGTATATTCATGCGGAAAACCTAAGAGAAAGAATGATTCCAAATGAAGACAGAAACTAACTGGTGTGCCAGAATTGCATGTAGACAGCTTCTCCTTTTCAAAGAGACATTGGCATTTGACTGGCGTTTCCCCTTCTTGTACCGTAATTTAGTTCGTTTAACCAGGGTACGGTTTAAAAACAAATCTGCATATCTGGCATTTTAATATCAAATTATCAAGCATAACAACCCGAGGAGTAACGCCATGAACAAGGTGCCTGTGGCGAATAGCGCAAAAAAGGGAAATTCAGGGGGAGTTGGCCGCAGTGGGATTGTTTAACGTGTACCTTTATGAACGTTGTAACCACATAAGGAAAAACGAATGACATCTTGTTTACCTTGACATTTTTTGCTATGAAATACAACTGACATTACTTTAAAGAGACATGACAAGAGGTATGTTAATTGCCATCCTATGTGGCATAAAAAGATGAACCTCAATATGTTACACTCAATATACGAGCTCGTATTACAGCCCTGCCGAGATATCTTCTATACCCGGCAACTAAACCAGTGTCGAACAAGCGGCGTGCAGCCTATTGCACCATTTGCTATTCAAATATATAGTTGTTGGAGATAGTGTATTGTGCGCGGGCAAAAAAAGCTAGGAAAGCTCCAGCCTCTAGCGTAAGGCTTTAATTTTATCAAAAAAGAAGGCCTAAAGCGTAGTACGAACAATGGTAAAAAATTATAACAGACATCACGGTGAAACAGACAGGTCAATGCAGACTGTAAACAGATTTATTTTATTCAATGTCATACAGTACATAAAGCAGAGGACACAAAAGGCACAATACTGTCTATAAGTGACTCGGCCACCCGGCAAGGAAAAGCAGTTAAAGCAATGAAGGAGCAAGTCATCCTTGAGAAAAAAAAAGACGATTTCAACAGTTGTAAAACTGCAGTAGCCTATAAGGAGCACACCAAATGTAATAGACTACAACAAGAGGCTACAAAAAACATTATGAATACGTGACAACAGTCCAAGAGGCGATAAAATTAAGAAACAAAACCATATACATAGTAAACACAAGCCAGAAAGGTATGCCAATCAAACTGAGAGTATATTACCGAAGATAGCGTTGTGCCTACATTATCTGCCTCACATACTGTACGACTTCGAAATAAAGATCGGTTGACAATACATTGTCTTGTTTGTTTCACCCATCCCGTCCTTTGTGTTTTTTTCGCCTCGATAAACGTAAGACAACTAGCCCAGCTGAGAACCCTTGTATAGGAAACATTTGAGCCTCACAATGCAGGCATTCGAAAACTGATAAGAAGCGAAGCAAGTCCGGTTGAAAGTCTTACTTGTCTGACGTTTGACGATCATGTGGTTAGTAAAAAAAGCAAGTTCAATGCTTCTGTCAAACAAGTCACTTCTTCTAACTACATACAGTGGATAAAAAAACTATTGTTGAGGAGAATATAGCCTCGATGAAACTCCGTGTTGCACAAAGCCATCTTCATTTAAGGAACGCGATTTCGAGGGCACCTTTGGGCAATTCCCACGAGGAAGGCAGCATGCTTGCGAATTTTTAATGGTGTAAAGCTTCAGGGTGTTTTATGAAATATGTTAAAATACAAATGCCTATTATGCTATGATTTGTTTTGCGCATCATTGCAGTACATGAATGTCGGTGCTATCAGTAGGGCATCCATTGGGCTTCCAATCAAGCGACAAGCACTGAATGCCTAAGTGACGGATGATCTCCCTGTAAACATGTGCAACGGCAACTATTGAAAACAAGGACAACATTGGTAGTGTTATTTGGTGCTACAGACTTTGGGTCCACCGTGAATATTTGCCTCAAGAGCAAACAATCAACCAAAACTTGTACATTATATGATGTGCTAAAACATTTGCGCCAGGTGATTCGGTGGTGCCAACCAGGTCTGCCATCTATAGACAGTGGTTCTTGTTGCATGACAACGCGAAGCTCCACACTCTTGCTTCAGTCCGTGAACGCCTATTCCAACGCTATACCTCTTCTCTACACTCCCCCGTCCCGTATCCATCTACCCATCGTGAAATGGCCACTGGAAGCAAATTGTCATGAACATATGACAACAATACGAACTGTTGTTGCTTGTATGGTGAAGATTGTCCCATTTGAAGCTTTCTCGCTTCCATCACCTGCAGAAACGGCAGCAGCTTTGTATAAGTCGCCAAACGAGGTACTTTAAAATGCTATATCATTGCAAGCTAGGTAAGTTGTTTCTTACGAGCACTGCGCAGGAACTTTTCAGACAAAGTTTGCGTATACTGGTACGGATTCCAGACAACGCCGGTACCCAGATATACAAATTTTGTAGAGCAAGAAGACGCTGCAGAAATGCTGTACCTGTGAGAACGTGCTTAATAATAAAGCCCCCTCAAGCCAATGACAAGCATCCTCGCTTCAATATATACAGCATGTGGACTCGTAGCTTTGCACTTTTGTTGGCTAAAGGCTATACACCGTTTGCAAACAGCAAATTAGAAAGTCTGTAGACCACAATGAGCAAAAGAAAATAAGCTTACCAATGACTGCTGTATATATACATATATAGAAAAGGATAAATGAAAGGCAGGGAGGTTAACGAGGACTGAGCCCAGTTGGCTACCCTACACTAGTGGAAGGGTTGTAAGAAACCGAGAGGTCGCCGCGGAGCGCCCGACCAAGAGGACCAGCTCAGGAGGCTTTTAGAACGGACTAGCGCGAGCCGGGCTTGCGCCGATGGTACGCGCCGCCCAATTTTATTCTCGTCGTTCAGAGCTGGCCCCAAGGCGCCGGATGAGAGCGCCGACCTTAACGTCCCTGCGTGGCGGCGTCAGTTGGCGCTATAGGGTACAGGGGAGGGAAATATTAGTAGCAGAAGAGAAAGGCCACTGCAGATATCGTTGACGTGGTAACAGTTTCCTGCTCCATATCACTGATAGTGGCTCAGTCCAGATCACAGATGGTCACTTAGTCCTGTAGTACTTAAAATTTGAAGCAGCATTTTTGTGCCCTTTTGTAGTGGCGATATGTGAGGCCATGGTCCCAAGATATTGTTTAAGGTGAATGGTTTTCTATCCACCTAATATAGCACTGTGCAGAGGTCATGCCTTTCGTCTTCAAACGAGTTCTAAAGAATATAGATGGCAAGTCTGTCAGATGGGAAAACAGTAAAAAAGCAGTCTGTTGACAATAATCGAACAGCTCAGTTTAATTTTGTATGGCACGTACTGTTACTAATGCATCCATAATAGTATCAACGCGCGCATACTGGTGCTCAACGCGTGTACAAGAATGTCAGCCTAGCACGTCGCGAGTGGTCATATATACGGCCGCGTGGACGCCTGCAGCAGCAGACGCCCCCCTCCCCCTTTTGAGCAGTCATATTTCTACAGCTAGACGTTACCACGTTTTCATCCTTCGCTCCGCTTACTTTGTCCTGTCATGCATATGGTCGCACGATATATGTATGCGCCATAATTCACGTATAGTAAGTATGTTTGTACCGCAAGTGCGGAGCGCTCGCTCCTGCGAAGTCCGTTCACCATCTATTCTCAGCGAAACATCAGAACCCGTTAGTTGCTTCCATAGATAGCTGGAATTCAATTCAGCAGCGGCACTCCTTATCACCGGCAACATCTACGCTGGCGCACACTCGTTTACGCATGCGGCAGCTCTGTTCCTAAAAGAAATGCTGATTTCAATAAATTCTCGAAATGCTTTTCGGAGCTTCGGTGAAGCCATTCCTTAGATGCCAAGCTCTTCTCCTCAATCAGAAAGCGATTATTCAAACTGAGAGGGTAGTTTTGATACAAACCCCGCGTGTTTTTATATTCTTGGGTGTCATAAATGCTTTTTTCCCGCTCCTTATCCATTCTCGATGTGCGCGAAGTGAAACGGTTGATTTATTGCAAATATAACAATAAACAACCGCGAAATGGCCCCCAGATGGCGCGACCGCTTCCATCGGCAGTGATGAACAGCGTCTGTCTGCAGCCTGCATCCCACGGTCATTGATTTCTTCAGCATAACGTATCTTGCAAACAGATCCCATGTTACTGGACGCGTGCAAAAACAGCAAGCGCATCGCACGCCAGGCAAACGCGTGCACCGAGCGCTAGCGCAATAGCGGAGTCGCTGACGTCCCACTCCTTTCTGCGCGCACGTGCTGTATATGTAGCAAAAGCAGAAGAGGTGTTAGGCCGGAAGGCAGACACGCTTCTCGAGCTGGATAAGCTGTTCACTGTTGTGTCAGTGAAATTCTAGAGGACCACGTAACCGAAACGTTAAGTGTCCCTCAAAACACCGTATGCCGACAAGAGTACAATCGACACGAGGATGACCATACTGGACAATAGATAGATAGATAGCTAGATAGATAGATAGATAGATAGATAGATAGATAGATAGATAGATAGATAGATAGATAGATAGATAGATAGATAGCTCGCCAGCTCCTTATTTCCGCTCCCCCTCACTCCTCTGCTTTGCTACAATACTCATTGCGGGTATTGAAGTCAACACAAGATTACGTCGTATCGCGCATTTGATCGAACAAGCCCGCTGCTTGTGTTGCCAACATTCAAGCTACCACACGTAAACTGCATAACAAAACAAAATAATTGTTCGCGCGAGTTTAGTTTTACCGGTGAGCACGAGCACAAATAGCTGAAATTATGTACTTCTTCCATGTATTCCATGATAGACATATAGATACATAGCCTCCCGAAGTACGTGAAGAACCCTAAGAATGCTAGCGCATCAAAACTTGGCAATATCCATCACACGATGACTGTCCATGGTAATGCGCTTGGCATTAAAGCAACATACCGGTACAACCTTTGCACACCGTCGAAACGCCTTTTGTACGCGGCATGTATTCTAGCGGCGCTCCCCATGAACATTCGCCGCCATTTAGAGGCGCCATTGTGAACCTTGCCACGCATGACGCGCCGATGCATAGCGCTGAGAGCCACATCAAGCTAAAGGCCCTGGAAAAAAACTTCATCACGAGGCAGCCGGGCACATCTCCCGCGCTTTTTTCTGGACGCGCTGAGCCGCTCAGTATCACTGCCGTATAAGATTCCTTGCGTTGCCTTCGAGACGAGATGCGTGATGCGCCGATGCGCGAGAAAGCTGTGCATTGATTCTCCTCTGGCCGCACATCCAGCGCCACATACTCAATACCCCAAGTTAGTGAGAGCTTTATCGAAGGGCGGCACATACCCAGTGCATTCGGGGCGCAGCTTACTAAAGAGTAGGTGCGAAAGAGGTTAGTTGAAAGTGGCACGTACCTAGTGTATTTGTAGCTCACCTCGCTAAGGCGCCCTTGGGGATACCGTGTGAGACGGGCTCGATTATGCCCACCACGGCAGACCATCTCAAAGGTTTTCTGCTCAAAATCGCCTATCGCGAAATTGGCTAGTCGAAATGGAGCCGGACTTCTCATCCGCTGCACAGCTAATATACTACACGCTGATTGCCACTTGTCACGATGCGCCATCTATCGACGCAGCCATAAAGTCCGCGCTCGGCGCGGTTTCGATTCCACTGAGCAGCGCAGAAATCATAGTGATTTTTGTTGTCTGTACAGAGCGGCACATTCCCAGTGGCAATTACCTATTTACCGAAATTGGCATGAAAGACCTTCATTGAAGAGTGGCGCACACGTACACTTACTGTCACATACCCAGTCACGTAAGTTGGCATCAAAGCGGATCATTGAAGAGAAGCACATACTGAGTAGCACATACACAGTCCTCCAAGTCAATCTGACAGAGATTCATTGAAAAAGGGTATGTATCGAGGAAGCAGTAAAATAAGGACGCAGCATGAAATGAATGAGAAGAAAACTTGGCATAGGATAAATCCAGATGTATTCACTGAAAGATAAGCAGGGTAATAGCATCAGCAGTTTCAATGACATAGTAAAAGCTGCAGAAGAATTCTATACTGACCTATACAGTCACCCCGAGCAGCCAAGCTACTTTCATTGGAAGTAGTGATGAGCAAGATCCATAGGCTCCTTCTATAACTCGCGATGAAGTTAGAAGGGCCTTGCAAGACATGACCAGGGTTCGGAAACCTGCTGAAGAAGATGGAATAACGGTCGATTTAATCAAAGATGGAGGAGATATAATGCTTCAAAAGCTTGCGGCCCTTTATACGCAATGCCCCACGACTTTAAGTGTACCAGAGAGCTGGAAGAACGTCAATATTATACTAATTCATACGAATTGAGTGGTTAAAGAACTCAAGAATTAGAGACCCATTAGGTTGTTTTCAGTATTGTATAAAATATTCACGAAGATAATTTCTAATAGATTCAGGGCAACACTTGACTTCAGTCGACCAAGAGAACAGGCTGGCTTCAGGAAGGGATATTTTACGATGGATAATATCCATGTCATCAATCAGGTAATCGGGAAATCTGCGGAGTACAATCAACCTCTCTATATGGCTTTCATAGATTATGAAAAGGCATTTGATTCAGTAGAGATACCAGCAGTCATAGAGAAATTGCGTAATCAAGGAGTACAGGGGTGGTATTCTGTATAAGTCTACCCAGTGGACTGTCCATTTCGGCTGTCGCTGATTGGCTGCTGCTTGACGTGCAGGAAGGAGACTGACTGGCGCCTTCCTGCACATCAAGCAGCAGCCAATCAGCAACAGCTGAAATGGACAGTCCACTAGGTAGACTCTTACAGAATACCGCCCCAGGAGGCATACGTGAATATCTTGGCAAATATGTACAAGGATTCCACAGCTACCATGGTTCTCCACAAGAGAAGTATAAAGTTACCTATCAAGAAAGGGGTCAGGCAAGGAGACACAATCTCTCCAATGCTATTTATTCGCTGCATGCTTAGAAGAAGCATTCAAAGCTCTTAAACTGGGAAGGCTTAAGAGTGAGGATCAACGGCGAATATCTCAGCAACCTACGGCTTGCAGATGACATTGTCCTATTCAGCAACAATGGGGAGGAATTACAACAAATGATTGAGGACCTTAACCGAGAAAGTGTAAGAGTGGGGTTGAAGATTAATTTGCAGGAGACAAAGATAATGCTCAATAGCCTGGCAAGAGAACAAGAGATCAGGATCGCCAGTCAGCCTCTAGAATCTGTAAAGGCGTACGTTTATCTAGGTCAATTACTCACAGGGGACCCTGATCTTGAGAAGAAAATTTACAGAAGAATAAAATTGGGTTGGTGTGCATACGGCAGGAATTACCAAATCCTGACTGGCAGCTTACCTTTGTCGTTGTAATGTGTGCAATCATTGCATTCTACCGGTGCTAACATATGGGGCAGAATCTTGGAGGTTAACAAAGAATCTCGAGAACAAATTTAGCACCGCAGAAAGAGCGATGGAATGAAAAATGTTAGGCCTAACGTTAAGGGACAGGAAGAGAGCAGTGTGGATCAGAGAGCAAACGGGGAGAGCCGATATTCTAGTTGACCATAAGAGGGGAAAATGGAGCTGGGCAGGCTATTTAATGCGTAGGATGGATAACCGGTGGACCATTAGAGTTACAGAATGAATAACAAGAGAAGGGAAGCGCAGTCGAGGACGGCAGAAAACTAGGTGGGGTGATGAAGTTAGGAAATTTGCAGGTGCAAGTTGGAATCAGCTAGTGCAAGAAAGGGTTAATGGAGATCGCAGGGAGAGGCCTTCTTCCCGCAATGGACATAAATATAGGCTGATGATGATGATAATGTACCGAGTTTCGCATCGCCAGTGACCCATGTCAGCATCATAGAGGTTCGTTGAAGAGCGGCGAGGTACACGGGCCCCGTTCCTAGTGACAGAAGTTCATCCGACGGTTTTCTTCAAACCTTGTTCCTTTAGCACAGCAACCGGATGCGCTACCACATTGACCATGTACTATCCAAAGACCGATGTTTAAAAAACGGTTAGATAGATACATAGATAGATAGATAGATAGATAGATAGATAGATAGATAGATAGATAGATAGATAGATAGATAGATAGATAGATAGATAGATAGATAGATAGATAGATAGAAACACAGCTCTCGCAAAGTGCGTCAGATTCCCTAAGATTGCCAATTACAATAATAGTAAATGTATTACTTATCGAAACTAAAAAAAGGGCCATGCTCATCTCATGTAGACCATAGATCTGAAGTGGGAGCCATAGCTTCAAAGCTCTGCTCGAGCTCGAGAGCTCCAAACGTGAACGTTCAAAGTTCGCAATAAGCTAAAAACTATTCACGAGGCTTGACATAGAAAATGATGGGCGTAAATTTAAGATACAGGAAGACTGAAGTATGGATTTGAATACATACTCAAGGAGATGCGCTTCCACACGACATTAACCCTCTATTGCTAAGAGTATCATACACGGTACGCTAGTTTCTTACCCTAACATTATCATTTGCGCCCGTGAAGCTTAAAGGATATCCTGTATAAGCATTTAGCGCACCGAAATATTCTCTTAGTGACGCCAGCTTTGGTGGAGTATGTCGCTATCTCGGCATCTCGCCGATCTCGTGGATCAACGTGCAGGGTCGTTCGTTCGTTCGTTCGTTCGTTTGTTCGTAGGCTTGCTCGCTGGTTTGTTCGACGTCTTAAAACACAAGCCAATATGAAAACTTGTCCGTCGTAATCGTTAAATGCCCTAACAAAGTGTCATATCAAGGGATATTACAACTCATTTACCCTTAATTTTGGCAATAGAGAGCACTTTCACCAAACTTCGACTCAGCCAAACTCGCACACACTGAGACTCACAAAACTTCCGCTCAGCCGAGCTCGCTCAGGCTCAAACTCACCAAAGTTCTACTGAACAAACGGCTCACTTAGACTATAACTCACACTACTAGGACTCTATCAAGCTCACTCACACTAAGATTAACGGGTCGGTCTGAGCCTGACCGTGTCGGAGTAAGTGGGCTTATGACTGAGTTGGTCTACCTATGTTAGCGAGACAATTGACAATTCCGAGCCCAACATGAGACCATGATGACGAAGATTGAAGTTGTCCGTGCCCGTTCTTAGGGCGAAAACGAGTATACCGTCCTTCAGGCGAGCCTTAGTCCACGCTGAATTGCTCAATATATTAATACGGACACCGCGCTCCCTGCACGGGTATCCGAGCTGAGGCCACTGATGCAACAAGCTGCTTCCTACGTGCCATCAAGCAAGGACACTGTGGTAAGTCAGTTTCCTTTTTTATGGTTCTGTGAAAACATTACTTCAGTAAATGAGAAGAGTTGCAAGTGTTAGCACCTCTTGTAGTACACATTTCGGTCCATGTGGGCGCTTGTCTCCTTTTCATAACGCGGGAAACCGATAAAAGAAAGACCTTTGCTGCTGACCGAAAAAAGAAGCATTCACTTCACAGATTTATTCGTGCATGGATACGAGTGCGCCTCCAAAGCAACTTGAAAATATTGGCTATAAACAATATCTGTCAGTCTATTTCATACAGCAGAAGCAGAAGCTTTTTTTTTTCTAAATCGCATGTGGCAGATAGCCCAATTGTTGTCCGGGAGCTATATTACTCGAAGCGGTGAATATTGCTCGAACAAGAAAAACAAGGTGCATACTCGCTCATCACCTTTTAATTTAATTATTTATGGCACTTATTGCAATATATGAATTGCAGCCGGTGAGTTTGCAAAGTTCGAAGCAGGTCTAAGATCGCATAGATTTGGAAATATGCGTCGTGGAACTTGCGCTAATAACTCACTATTGGTCACTTACTTTAAAAAAAAAGCCGCCGTTTTAGACATATATTAGCACAAAAATTTGTGGAACGCCCGTGTATATTGTCGCACAATTTGGGGATGAATATCTAGAGACTGGTATTATCCTGTAAATGCATTCCAAGCGGAAGCGCCTTGCGAACTTAATGGCTACAAATCGTAAATTGAAATATATACAAGTGAAGTAATTAATTAGGAGAAAGTTAAAAAAAAGTAAGTTGTTGTTATTTTGCCCATAATGCATTTCGATTTCACGAGCAAGGAATATCAGCCTTCTTCAGTATTCCAGGTCAATCACTTCAATCATGCTGTCTGTCATAGGCAATTTTTTTAAATTCTGTACAATCTAAAGAAAGAAGAGCACCCAGTATTTTATTGGCCGTCGAAAAATCGTATGCATTAGTACTTCGTTTGCATTGCAGTCATCCAAAGTGGCGCTATGCGTTGAACCCCCAATGATTGCCCTATTAATTTCAAGTTTGAGCGTCAACAAATGCTCTGGCCATCAGCTTACTGCTTCTTTCTTATGGCGGCAACACTGCAATTAGGTATCAAAATGCGCGTGTTGCTTTATTATTGGTACACCAAGTAATTGGTGTAACACTTGGTAATAGCAACAGTTCCAACAAAGTGCTAATACGTTTAGGAGGAATGTTGAGTTGAATAAAGTGTAGCACGTACTCAATGCTTAAAAGTCACGGGGACTCCGGGGGGTTCTCAGACCCTCTACCAGTATTGACAAGGGATCTGAGACCCCCTTCGCTAGACTTCCCCGCACAGTTGGTGCCGCTGAGAAGGTGCTCGAGGTCCGTAAGGCCAGTGTATTAAAATGTAATTAAATTTCGCGTTTTTTTTGTATTCAGTGTATTTAAGGCACATTGTTTGCAAAAATGTTATTTACATTTACTTAGTTTTACAGTTTCCGTCGTACCAGACCGTCGAGACTGTTCGGAAATGCTATCTTCGTCCTTGATGTCACGCTTACTATAAAATAGTGGTTTCGCGAATAACATTACATACGTTAGAAGTCCCGATGCTTCGTTCGACTACGAGCTGTTTGACGTCAGATAGCGTCGATCACACTGGCAGAGCGTGGGGTTCGCTTGCTTCAGGTCGGCGCCATAAATTGAGCTAAAAAAAAACACCTTTAAAAATTATTACGCCCGTTTGTATACAACAATAAGTAAAGCAAGATGCCAGCCGCTTTTTCTCTCGCCCTCTGTATTTCCCTGCCCACCTTTGCTCGAACCACTAGAGACCCCCCTTCGACGGAGCCAGACTTTAAGCCCTCGGCGTACTTCAATGAGTGATACCAAAGGGAGCACCCTAACTGTCCCCAAGAGGCTATCATTGCTAAACACACATGCTTCGTTAACAACACTTTAATGAAACGAAATGTTAAACGGCAAAAAACACGAACAAATGTTCCTTATAAACAAATTCTAATGCATTACCATGCTGCAGACGGTGCACTAATGTTTAGAATTTTCTGTTTTCTCTCAGATTTGACGAAATCAATAGATTTGTACCCGAGTCTATCAAGAATAACAACGAGTTCTTAGATTGCTGATCAAACCAGATAGTTTTGCTGAGACGACAGGATATCTGTCCTAGTAGCAGACGGATTTCAATGTGCGAAAGAGGAAGGTTAACTGTCTCGGCGTTAGTGCGAGAGCGTGTGCGCGCGGTGGAAATATGCGCACGTACTATTACGGTACAAACGCACCGCCGGCTGACTTAGTCATTAGTTTATTCACCTATTTCTAACACCTCAATGGTCCCAATAATAAAGAAATAATGTGATGTTGGTAATGCAAGTGATGTGTCAGATTTGATACCACCCGCCGCGGTCGCTCAGTTAGCTAAGGCGTTGCGCTGCTGAGCACGAGGTCGCGGGGTCGAATCCCGGCCGCGGCGGCCACATTTCGATGGAGGCGAAATGCAAAAACGCCTGTGTTCTTGCGTTGTAGTGCACGTTAAAGATCCCCAGGTGATCGAAATTCATCCGGAGCCCTCCACTACGGCGTGCCTCATAATCAGAACTGGTTTTGGTACGTAAAACCCCGGAAAGAACAAAAGATTCGATGCCAAGACTTCACGGATGATCTTTTTCAATAGAATCAGGTCTTCAAACCAAAAAATATAACGACGACACTTGAAGGAACTTTTTTACTATCCTCGGACAGGTGCACACAAACAATACAAAAAGCAAATGTTGTGAAACGGGCACACAACTGGACTGGCAGTTGCGCTGCAGGTGCTGCAGGCAATAAAATAGAAGCATTCGAATGATGAGCTGGTAGAAACTGAAATATATAGTTCAGCAGCCGGGTATCCACTCATGAAAGTGTAGTAACTTTCTTCTTTTAGGGGTTTTACGTGCCAAAACCAGTTGTGATTATGAGGCACGCCGTAGCGGAGGGCTCCGGATTAATTTTGACCCCAAGGGGTTCTTTAACGTGCACTACAAAGCAAGCACACGGGCGTTTTCGCATTTCGCCTCCATCGAATGGCAGCCGCCGCGGCCGGGATTAGATTTCGCGGCCTCGTGCTCAGCAGCGCAACGCCATAGCTGACTGAGCCACCGCGGCGGGTAAGTGTAGTAACTTTGGACAAACAGCGTGTGTTACGCCGAAGTAGAAACGCTGAAAAACTAATGCCAAACAAGGCAAATAAAAATATAGGAAAACTGCCTCAATGAAGGAACATGTGATAATGTGACAAATGTAAAATTCGTTATAGAACACGTCCCGGCCAGCGGCGGAATTCGGGTGCCCCCGAGTAGAGCCTGTGTGAGGGTCGACGTCTGGGCGTCTTACTCATGCTGCATTGAAATTCTTCCAGCATTTCCGGTTTCACTCCTTCACATGTTTCGCCTAGAAGGGTGCTTGTTTGTAACTTCGCATCTACTGACATAGTATATAGGCAACATTTGGGAGCGATTGGCGAAAGCTCGAGCAGAGAGGAAGCCGACGAACGCAACTCTTTCGCCGCATTGTCCGCGCTGTCTGGGACCCTCGGCAGTCGCGTCGTTTTGCCTGTGCTGGCGTCGTGTTTCCGACTTCGGGCTTCCGGTCGCCGCCGGTCGTTACGACGGGTGGATCTTCTTTCGCGTCTACCCCGAAACATTGTTCACTGTCAGTGCAACCGAGCCGCGCAACCCGCGCCATCATCTCCGCTATAGCACTCACTGAAGTTGCCGGTGATTCAGGACAGATGAGCTTTGCAGCTCCCTGTAACATGCTTTGGGGTGGTTTGTCCTGTTTGTGGATTCGCTGCGGTCGCTGATTAATGGCGAAGGAACAAAATGAACCACTTCTTAATATTCCCAGCTCGTTCTTTTTCCATGCCTAAGCATTCTGCATGTGTGTTGCTCTGTCGGTGAATGCATTGTCCTTTACAGAAGACAGTTGGCCTAGTTGGTGTTTGTTACAAACTTGAGACATCATTAACAAGCGCGACAAAGGCATCGGACGACAGCAAGAAACATACCGGACAGAACTATAGTGTCTTGCGTGCTTCTTGCTGTCGTCCGATGTCCTTGTGGTGCTATTTAACTGTTTCTCAAGCCTGCATTATCTTTGACGTTTCAGTCGTTATAAAAAAATGAAAGCACAGACGAAGCGCAGTCGAGGACAGCAGAAAAAGCGTATGATGAAATTAGAAAATTTGCAGGCGCAAGCTGGAATCAGCTAGATCAAACAAGAGTAATTGGAGAACGCTGGGAGACGCGTTCGTCCTGCAGTGGGCATAAATATAGGCTGATGATGGTGATGAAACAATGAAAATGGGTTCATCGAAGAGCTGTTTTGCAAATGAGATGACAGCGACATGATGGTGAACAAGTAAATTGCGTGGTGAAGAAACACACGCATCGATCGTAACAGCGTGTACCACTCTGCTACGTAATAAATTCTGCTCTTTTCCTTGAAAAATTTTCAAATTGTTTTGTGTAGGTACAGTGCGCAAATAATTCCTTCGCTGAATGCCATTTATGGTAACGAATTCGTTAGTTTTGGTTAGTAACAGTATACAGTACACCGTAAATCACGCTTGTAGTTGTCGATCGGCCGGCTGCGGTCTGCGCGAGCGGCCGAAGTAATTACTCAGTGGTAGCTGCGGGGTTATAGGTCTGCTTGTTCTATAGCGCATGGGCCAATCGTGCAGCATGACCATCATCATCATCATCTTCTTCCTGTTCTTTATGTCCACTGCAGGACAAAGGCCCCTCCAAGTGATATCCAATTACCCCTGTCTAGCACTAGCTGATTACAACCTGCGCCTGCTAGTTTCCTAATTTCATCACCCCACCTAATTTTCTGCCGTCATCGACTGCACTTCCCTACCCTTTCTGCAACTCTATTGGTCCCCCGGTTATTTGTGCTGTGCATTGCTTGGTCTGTCATGCTACATTTTTTTTTCTCTTGATGTTGACTAGACTACCGGCTATCGCCGTTTCTATCTGATCCACAACGCTCTCTTCCGGTCTCTTAACGTTACGCCTAACATTTTTTTTTTTGTTCCATCGCTCTTTGTGTGGTCCTGAACTTGTTCTCCAGCTTCTTTGTTAACGTCAACGTTTCTGCCCCATATATTAGCACCCGTAGAATGCAATGATTGCACACGCTTCTTTCCAACGGACAGTAGTAAGCTCCAAGTCAGGTTTTGGTAATGCTCGCCGTTGGCACTCCGACCGATTTTTATTTTTCTGTAAATTTCATTCTCGTTATGAGGGTCCCGTGTGAGCAACTGACATGAACACACCTACTCCTTTACAGACTGTAGAGGCTGACTGGTGATCATGAATTCTTGTGCCTTTGCCAGGCTATTGAACATGCCTTTTGTATTCTTTATATTATTCTTCAACTCTACTCTTGCACGTTTTGCTTAAAGTCCTCAATAATTTGTTGCAATTTATCCCCAGCCTTGCTGAACCATCCAATCCTAATGCTAGCTTGAAGAATGCAGTGAATATCATAGGAGAGAATGTGCCTCCTTGCCTGGCCCTTTTCTTGATAGGTTGTTTTCTATTCATTTATTTTTTGTGGAGAAGCAAGGTAGCTGTAGAATGATAAACTTTTTAAAGCGCCAACAACTGAGAAGGCACAAAATGAAGGTCAGACACACTTGTTTGCGCTTTAAAAAGTTTATCAAGTATGCACCAACTAGGCCCACAGAAAAATCTTCTTGGCTGTGGAAACTGTAGAGATATTTTCCAAGATATTAAAGTCTACCTTTTGTACTCCTTGATTACGCAATGCTTCAATTACTGTTGTTCTCTCTACTGAATAAAATGCATGTTTTTAATCTCGAAAAACCATACAGAGAGGTTGATTGCCTTCCACGATTTCCAAATTACCTGACTCAGGACCTGATCTATTGCAGAACATTCATTCATCAATCCAGCCGATTCTCTTGGCTGGTTCAAGTCAAATGTTGCCCTGAATCTATTGGAAATTATTTCGGTGAATATTTTATACAATACTGAAAGCAAGCTAATGGAACTATAATTATTTCATTCTTTAACATTTCATTTCTTATCGATTAGATTAGTATTGGCATTCTTCCAGCTTTCTGATACACTGCACAATGCCACACAAGTCGTGAGGCATTCCGCGTAAAGAGCCGCAAGCTTTTCAAGCATGATATTTCCTCCATCTTCAATTAAGTCGACTGGTACTCCATCTTCTCTTACCGCGTTTCCCCGGGAAATCTTTTGTTAGGCCCGTCTAACTTCATCGCTAGTTATACAAGGAGCCTCAATATGTTGTTCATCGCTACTTCGAATTGCGGTTGCCTGGCTGCCAAGATTCGCCATATCGCATGACCATACGTGGCCTTATTGCGGCGTTTCCCGTGTTTCTTTCCACGAGAAATGGAAACCAAATTCACATTTGACCACTCTAGAAAAGCGTGATTTGCACTGTATGAGCCGCAAGGGTTGGAAAATATTTTTTATATCTTGGTCGGCCCGTTATCTACGACGCACTCACCCGTTTTGTTGCGATTCCATCCTCATTTAAAGCCATCTGATTATCTTTATGCAATTCTCGTTCAATATTTCTGTTTCACAGGGCAAAGACGCAATGTATAATCATAAGGTTATGTATCATCTTGGTTTACCAATAGCAGTGATGGCTCCGTCGAAGCATTCTATCGCCCCATACAGGATGCCATTGTAGAGATAGCATGGAAGACTTCAGATGCATGATACTGGTGGCTGTCGCAAATATTCTAACTTCTGGCGCTTACATGTTTCGGGTCGCATTGGGTTGACTGTACACGAGCACTATACATTTCAGTCTTCATGCCAGACGATCACTGGCAATCCACACAAGCAGCTGCTCTTCGTCGAGCATACTAAATTTCTGGTATAGCTGTTTCTGTACTAATTGAATTGAATTAAACGCTTGATTTTGACCTGCCAAAACAATGATTTGATTATAAGGCACACCGTTGTGGGGGACTCCGCCTTAATTTTGACCACCAGAGGATCTTCAACGTGGCCCCAATGCACGGGACACGGGTGTTTTTGCGTTTCGCGTCATTGAAACGCGGCCGGGATTCGATCCCGTGACGTCGTGCTTAGCAGCTCAACACCATAGCCGCTAAGCCACCGCGGCGGGTTCTGTACTAATTCACTTATCAATAAAATTAGCTCGAAGTGAGTGCAAACCCTTGCAGTGAAAACAGTTCACAGCACACACACAGTTCCCAGAGGGAGGTGATGTTTACACAGGTTAGCAGAAATGTTCGGTGATGTTCCATGTTTATGCCACCGGCATATCATTTTCAGTGACTGTATACTTACTGCCGCACCTAAAGGCTACACAGTGGTTTCCCGATGTACGTGCATGAACTGACATCACGCAAAGTTTCCGAAGAGCTAGAACAGCTCCAAATGGTTCGGCAGCACGCGACGGAATACGTTCATGCAGAACCGCGCCGGTTCCCACAAAATATAGAGGAGGAAGCGCTCGCCACGCGCAGCTGCCATACCTCCTTGTGTGATGAAGATGTCCATAGGCATCTTGCGCTGATGCTTTCCAGAGCTGACAGCAGCGCCACAGGGCCTAGCGCCATAGCCTAACAAGTGGTGCAAGCAGTATGGGAGGGAAGCAATAAAGATTCACTACATATATGGCACCTCCGATCGATTACCACGGGACAAGAGTATGCGATTATATCTATGCATATATATATATATATATATATATATATATATATATATATATATATATATATATATAACGGACAAAATGAAAACGACGCACGTGCAAACGCGTTCTTTCCTGTGCAAACATTTCGGCTGGTGCACCAGTCTGCCGTCTGCCTTCGTCAGAGTGTGACAAGTGACAGGAAGTCTCTTTAAACAATTTCTGAAATGTTGCGGCACATGTGCAACACTAATATGATATGGTTATGGAAGCCCAAGATATACAAACTGCAATCTCTTACCACGTGCAAAATAATGGCAAGCAATACGTGCAAGACTAATTACCGTTAATACATCAACGTGTGTCAAGCTGAACTGCAATAGCAAGTACGCGCGTGCAATTATGTTGCTTAAAAATGGGGGCTGTATACTTTCTCTTACTCGTCACTCTGACGAAGGCTGGCCCACCAGCCGAAACGTTTGGACAGTAAAGAACGTGTTTCCACCACGCTTGTCGTTTTCTTTCTTGACGTTACACCCACGCAGCCAGCTTGCTTTTCCGCCACATGTCTCTCTCGTGAGGTCATCATCATCATCATCATCATCATCGTCGTCATCATCATCGTCGTCGTCGTCGTATATTTAATGTCCACTGCAGGACGAAAGCCTCTCCCTGCGATCTCCAATTACCCCTGCCTTGCGCTAGCGTTTCCCAACTTGCGCCTGCAAATTTCCTAACTTCATCATCCCATGTGGTTTTCTGCCGACCTCGATTGCGCTTCCCTTGTCTTGGTATTCATTCTGTAATCCTAATGGTCCACCCGTTATCCATCCTACGCGTTACATGGCCTGCCCAGCTCCATTTCTTCCGCTTAATGTCAACTAGAATATTGGTTATCCTTGTTTGTTCTCTGATCCACACCACTCTCTTCCTGTCTCTTAACCACAGTCCAAAGATTTTTCGTTGCATCGCTCTTTGTGCAGTCCTTAACTTGTTCTCGAGCTTCTTTGTTAACCTCCAAGTTTCTGCCCCATATGTTAGCACCGATAGAATGCAATGATTGTACACTTTTCTTTTCAGCGACAGTGGTAAGCTACCGGACAGGATTTGGCAATGCCTTCCCTATGCACTCCAACCCAATTTTATTCTTCTGTGAATTTCTTTCTCGTGATCAGGGTCCCCTGTGAGTAATTGACCTAGATAAACGTACTCCTTTACAGACTCTAGAGGCTGACTGGCGATCCTGAATTCTTGTTCCCTTGCCAGGCAATTGTCTTCTGCATATTCATCTTCAACCAAATTCTCACACTTTCTCGATCAAGGTCCTCAATCATTTGCTGTAATTTGTCTCCATTGTTGCTGAATAGGACACTGTCATCTGCAAACCGAAGGTTGCTGAGATATTCGCCGTTGATCCTCACTCCTAAGCCTTCCCAGTCTAAGAGCTTGAATACTTCTTCTAAGCATGCAGCGAATAGCATTGGAGAGATTTGTCTCCTTGCCTGACCCCTTTCTTGATAGGTAACTTTCTACTTTTCTTGTGGAGAACCAAGGTAGCTGTGCAATCCTTGTAGATGTTTACTAAGATAGTCAAGTATGCCTCCTGTACCCCTTGATTACGCAATGCCTCTATGACTGCTGGTATCTCTACTGAATCAAATACCTTTTCATAATCTATGAAAGCCATATAGAGAGGTTGATTTTACTCCGCAGATTTCTCTATTACCTGATTGATGACATGGATATGATCCATCGTAGAATATCCCTTCCTGAAGCCAGCCTGTTCTCTTGGTTGGCTGAAGTCAAGTGTCGCCCTGATTCTATTGGAAATTATCTTGATTAATATTTTATACAATACTGAAAGCAAGCTAATGGGTATATTATTCTTCAATTCTTTAACGTCTCCCTTCTTATGGATTAGTATAATGTTGGCGTTCTTCCAGCTCTCTGGTACACTTGAAGTTGTGAGGCATTGCGTATAAAGGCCCGCAAGCTTTTCAAGCATATCTCCTCCATCTTTGATTAAAGCTGCTGTTATTCCACCTTCTCCAGCAGCTTTTCCCCTGCTCATGTCTTTCAAGGCCCTTCTAACTTCATCGCTAGTTATAGAAGGAGCCTCTGTATACGGTTCATCACTATTTCGAATGAAAATAGCTTGGCTGTTTTGGGCACTGTACAGGTCAGTATAGGATTCTTCCGCTGCTTTTAGTATGCTATCTCACGAGGTATATATATGTAAATATATATATATATATATATACGACCAACGCGAACACTCCTGAGCTACAGCTTGTCAAAGCTCATTGCTTAGCACTCAGGCAGGCGATGCAGCACGGGTCATTGTCACTGGGACTGGTGTGTCAGTTTCTTCGCATTCCTAGCGGCCGTTGTCGGCAACGGTGGAGCGGTAGTATGATGATGATTTATTGGCATCCCCCTTGAAACAGGGCGGTGACAAATAGTCACCTGGCTTGCTTGAGTTACTCGCTATACAAGCTTTTTATTCGAGCATTTTTGTATACATTTCTTTAATTATCTTTCTCTTCCTCAAAACTTCTCTGTCTACCTTGTACCGCTACCTTAGCCTGTGACGTATCCGGTCGTATCAATCTCTTCCCTGCTTTTTTAAACGAGTACTCTAAACGTCTCTTGCTTATCTCCACTGCTGATTAGTTGATTCTTCCGTCCCCTTTAACTCCAAGCGCTTCTGCAAGGTGTATACGGGACGGGACCTACGGGTCTCAACGGGTGAATTCTTTCGCATTCCATTAGGATGTGCTGAGTGGTCTCTGTACTTTAGCTGCACCGTACACATGCCTCATCTAGTTGCGAATATTTGCTCCGGTATGTTTTCGTCGTTAGGCAACCGGCTCGAACCTCAAATAGCAACGCACTTTCCTTTGTATTGTACACATTTTCTCTCCTAATTTCTGAAGACGCCGCAGCGCCCTCTTTCCTGTGCAAGGTGCTTTTAGCAACGCATCTGTCTTTCTTCCCCATTTGGGTACGACTGCTGAAACTCGCAATCCAAACTGCTGACTTCTGTGCGGCAGTCGAACGTCGCTTTCGTCTGTAGCGACCGCGCTTGTTAAGTTTGCAACTAGAGTAAGCACAAATATTGAGGAGACCGTATGCGGGTACTTGCATTACTTTAGTGCCGGAAATCAATGTATTCTTTAGAAAACAAGCTATATTTAAAGCAAAATTGTTCCTTCAAGCCAATTTCCTGACATTGTAATTCCTTATAACGCATATAAAATCAAGCGCATGCTCTTCATCATATTGCATTGCAGGGGTGAGTCTAGGCCCAGAAAACAAGTATTTCGTGCTCCCCGAAAACAGCGTTCTTGCTGTCATCTAGCCGACAGCTTGTCGCGTATGTTAACGTCTAAAAGCTGCCTAACAGGGCGAAGCGGGCTTTGTAGTAAGGCTTCGTAGTTGAGAAAACAGGAAGTCGTTACCCGCTTTAAAACAGCGCATACGGTGCCATAAAAAAGTATAGTGGTAAATTTAATCAGCAGCCGGGTCGCGGAAAAATTTCCGTTCTCGTTTTTGTCTTTATTGAAGCAAGTGCAGAAGAAAAATCAAGAATAGCTTGGCAGCAGCAAACAATCCATACAGCCTTCATAACAAGGAACCCCAGGAAAAGCGGCTGGACACAGTGTTGGGACGGCTTTTGAGTCGCTCAATGAAAACGGCAAGAAATATATAGCTAAGTTCGAAGAGAACCGCTGCAGTGAAGGTTTTGTAGAAATGACGTCGATTAGAACATGTGATACCCAACGCAAATGGAAAGTTATTATTCCACCCGCCGCGGTGGCTCAGTCAGCTAAGGCGTTGCGCTGCTGAGCACGAGATGGCGGGATCGAATCCCCGCCGCGGCGGCCGCATTTCCATGGAAGCGAAATGCAAAAACGCCTGTGTGCTTGCGTTGTAGTGCACGTTAAAGAAACCCAGGTGGTCGAAATTAATCCGGAGCCCTCCACTATGGCGTGCCTCATAATCAGATCTAGTTATGGGACGTAAAACCCCCAAAAGAAAAGCGTTATTTTTCCCTACATCCTTTTTTTTTTCTTTTTTTTTTTCTTCGGGTCTGATACATGATGTTTTTTTTTTGCCCTTTCACATTTAAACAATTTTCATTGTGAAGTGTATGGTGTTTTCCAATCGTCTCTTGGGCGCTGTTGTTTTGAGTAATATGACTGATCTAAGACGCGCACGAAGGAAGTTTTTATCGTGGGCTACTTCAAGGGCGCCGCTATTTCAGCACACGGTAAAAAGATGTAACTTTTTGAACACCGCGGTGTCACGTGAACGCGTTTGCCAAATTCCCTACGGTTTTGTACAATACTTCTGGTCCTAGAATGTTTTTATTTTATTTTTATTTTCCTAGTCTTTTTTAAATATTTGGCAACACCCCAGCAGACGCGATGAAATTAGCTGTCAGAGCTGTCATGCAATCTATCGCGTGGCGCGTTGTGAGTTTTTTTTGACACTCTTGGAATGTATTGGTGAACTACACCAGAGGTGTCGCAGATACTGGCCTCACTGTCGCGTTCTGCTTGACAGTCACCCTCGGACGATGCTCCTGCGCATCCGTCTAAGGCATTTTTAGGTCATCAGCTAAAACGACGCGCGGCATTCTTTAAGGTCGACAGCTTCTTCCTGGGTGCCGTGTTCGCTTCAAGATACGGGTAGCAGTGTAGCGCAATGCAGCCGGTTTCATTATGGACGGCGTTGCGCCGACAAAGTGATACGGGCGCACAGACCGATCGTCCCGATTACCATCGCTTACTGCATATGAATACATCCGCTGTAGGTTCTGCAGGCGAGTTTTCGGATATGCTGTAACGTGTGGCTATGCAGGAAGGATACGCAGTAGACTGAGGTCAACCTCGTTGCCATGACACAACGACAAATTCCGGTCGCACGGTGTTGGTAGCCAAGTTTGCCAAGAAAAACATGACTATTTAGGTATGGTCGGAATCACACTTGTATATTGTGGTCGAGTGGTGGGCTGTGGACTGCGCCAGCGTCCACAGCTGCTACCTCGCGGTAGCTAGCTACAATGTTACCCTTTTGTATATGTTTTCTCTTATAGTGCATGGACCTAGCATGCGGCATGACCCTGCGGAGTCTCATTGCGGTTTCGGTCAATGCATTTATTTTGCGAAAGACGGCGGCCATATATGCCGATTGACCACAGTGGGCCTCTTCGATTATCCGTTCCTGACAGTCCCGGACTGCCCGAGGCGGTGCTTTCGGCCAATGAGCGTTGCGTATGCAGTCTTTCGGACAGTCCGGGACTGTCAGGGACGGATAATCGAAGAGGCCCATTGTGATCCTGACTGAACATGTTCTTGATGTGTCGCGATTAGATAACTGCGCCCCGTACGTGAAGTTCGTGTATACATAGCTTTCTCGTACGCTTCGGAGTAAGATACAATTGCTGAACAACGTATTAACTGCGTAGTAATACTGGCGTCACCTGGACGATCCTACATATTTGCAGGCAATTGAGAGTTCCATTGTTTAAGTTTAAATTAGCGGCTAAATTTAGCGGGCTGCACTAGCCGGTGGAGTCTCCTGGGATCTGTGGCTGTAGCATTAAAATTATCTACGTAGCGCTGTGAACCGAAGAAGAGAAAGGAACAGAAAGTAAGTTGAGAAAGTCAACGAGTGATCGGTTCGCTACCTTTCACGTGAGATAATGAAAACAGGTATAAAGAAATGTAACGAGGGTAATGCTAAACACTGCTTTCGGGTAAGAGGATACAGAGCACAACTATTGATGATAACTTAATAGGCATGGGAACATCAACAAATGCATTAGGAAGCTAACTCCCTTAAGGACCAGTGACGCATGCGGCCTTGGTACCAACTACTTCTTCTTTTCTGTTCTTTTTTTTTTGCATCTTCGTGTAAAATTTGTCGGAACCAGCCGGTGAAAGGCAAGCCTGGAAAGAGGGGTGATGGACTTCATATCGATGACCCATTCACAAGTGCTCGATGGTTTTCGGCATCTAGGAATATTTGCGTGCTGGCGTCATTTTAATGCAGACAGGCTTGTTGACACTAAAATCCCCCCACCCTATCCCCAATGCACCGCCCAAATAAAGATAACCTGTTATCTCCAGCTCGTCTGCGTCGCTGCGCAGGTGAAGTGTTGGTAAAAGACTGCATAATATCTCAGTAGCCGCCCAGCAACAGAGGAAGTGGTGTGTGAGGTGGGCTTTGTGCCACTTCATTAGAGAATATTTGAAGTATTAGAGGGTTATCATGTTTATATTTTATGGAACTTTTCAAAGTAGCCTGTTGCAAATAACAGAATTCTATTGCTTGAGCTTTATTATTCAGAGATGTGGATATTACTTGCACGAGAAATCGACACATATACAACTAATTACTAAAAACCCACTTATTATCTTTTGAATTAATAGCTGTAGGACACATATTGAATTTAAGAATTCTAGCCGGTGAGTTTGCAAGATGTATCCACGTAGAATGAATTTCCAGAATGACGCTAGTTTCTAAATTGCGCCATCATACTTGCTGCAAAAATGCACTGTTGTTTCATTTACTACTTTAACAAAACGCTCCTTTATGCAATGAACCACAGAAGTAACTGCAACACCCATGTATTTCGTTCGAAACTTGATACCTCGAAACTGGTGTTATCCTGGAAATTCATTGCAAGGTCCCCGGCTACAATTCGTAAATTGCAATATGTGCCGTAAAGTGAATAATTATAACGTTATTTAGTTGATGTTTGTTATTAAGCCGCGTATATGTTTCGACTTCTCGTGCTACTAATGTCCACCTCTTCGAATTATCGAGCTGCTGCTCAAGAACTAGAATTATGGTATCTGTCACAGGCGATTTTTAAAATTTTCATGAAACTTCAAAATTACCACCCTGGTTATAAATACGTTTCCAGTGCAAGTTGCAAGGCTTCGGGTTCTTTCCTCTGGAGCAGCAAAGAAGGAATGACACTGTGGCAGCAGTTAGTGTTCCAAGCAGCAAAAAAGCATACAAGTAGCAAGATGAGACGCAACTTATCGCAAAGCGAACAATTTGCTAATGGTCGCTTCCCGCAATAATTACAAACACGAGTACACGTTGAAAAACGTGTACGTGATTGATTGATGTTACCACCTGCTCGATGAACCACCTGTTACCACCTGCTCGATTTTTACTGAATTGAAATTGCTTGATCAATAAATACTGCGGCAGTATTAACGTTTCAGCTTCTGCCGGTCCTTATTACGGAACGCCCCTCAATTCTCTCTATTAGAGGCTCGTCATCATCATCATCATCAGCCTATATTTATATACACTGCAGGATGAGACAGGCCCGTGTTGAGTATTAAATTAAAGGAGGGGAAAAAAAGCTGCCGTACATCTGAAAGTACATTTGTAGATAAGAGCTATAGTTTCAAGTACAGACGTCAACTTTTCTTGTCGTGAAACATCCACTATACCTCGCAGATTTCCTCGAAACTTTAAGCTTAGTATTGAAAATTTATTTTTGAGGATTAAATTATTACTGCGCTTTTCTTCCGCTGTTAAAATTTCTTGTCATATTCTTCCACTGAAATGCTCCTGTTATGTGCTTGTTATTTGATATTCCAATCAGAGACTAACTACGGCAATATTCCCGTTGCGTTTTCTTCTATACTTACTTTTGGCATCCATTACCGCCTCACCTTAAGGATCCTGGCATTATTGACATAATTAAGCACAAGTTTCGCGCTTTCTTTCAACTTGTGTTATTGCGTATTTAATAACTGTCATCGTTATTTCGTCTTATTTTTACTGAATTGAATGTATATCGAATTAGACGTTAGTGGAGGTCAGCTATTGGCAGCTTCAGCCATTTGCAATGTATACCATGTGCATGTGGCGTATTCTCTGCACTATAAAATAATACAGACACTATCAGCAGTGTTTAAAGAAGGTAAATTTTGGGCTTTTTCGTGCCAAAACCATTATTTGATTATAAGGCACGCCGTAGTGGGGGACTCCGGAAATTTCGACCACCTGGCGATCTTTAACGTGCCCCCAATGCATGGGACCCTGCCGTTTGGTGCCGCCGCGACCGGGAGTTGATCCCGCGACCTCGTGCTTGAAAGAGCAGCACCATAGCCGCTAATGAAGCCACCACGGCGGATCATATTAGCAGCGTAACCCACCTATTACGCTCAGATCAATAACGTGCACACTGTTCCAACTTCTATAGGTCTTTGCCTATGCTAGCAAGTAGACTTTGACAGCTTCAACATACAAAGGTCGATCAGTAGGGCGTTCGCTCTGCGCACTAGCGGTGCCGATGGTTTCTCATGTTCCCACCCGGTGCTTCTTACATCTCCACTATAACATTTATGCGTGTTTAGAAAATTGTCCTGTGATATTTATGATATAAAGATATCCAACATGTTATGTATAATTTAAGTCTCTAAACCTATCCAAGATAAAGAGCTGGTAGAACAGTATGTAAAGCACATTATGCAACTCGGCAACGTAAATAGAACTCCGATGCCATTCATCTGCCATTCATCTTCATATACACAAGATTGATCATGCCAGATGTGGCAGGGTGCGTCCGTCTTTACGAAGGTCTGGACTGCGGAGTTCTGCGTTCAGCATAGACAGCGTATGATCATTCGTTGATGGAAAATTACGCAACAAATTCTTGTTGGAGAAATGCGCCTGCTTTTCAGCATAGTCTCTTTGTTGAGCTTTTACTACGTTTCCAAAGTTTCACAATGATCATTGCTCTGTGAGACATGAGAAACAACGTGTCGCAGCTTTTGTGGCATTACATGCTAGATAGCTTACGGTCCTCGGGAATACATCCGTAACCTAACGGAATACGTCACTGCATCCGGTCGCGAAACTAACCGTACACACAGGGACGAGCACGTTCTCCAGCGGCGTTACTTATTCAGAGGCACAATACAGTGCGATGATATTAGTATGTGCTTTTTTTGTTTTGTTTAACTGCACGTCAGATGGAAAGGAGCCGTAGCGGCAACAATCTGCTCCCTTGGTATGCAGAATACGTTGCACAAATGGAGATGCACGATTTCATTCGGACTTATACCGTGACGCACTCGACTAACAGTGGCGCACTTGTAAGGTTCAATAAACTCTGCAGCGCTAAAGGTAAATGAAGAAGGCAGTCGGCAATGAGCAGGTGCTTTTCCTGAACCCGAGACTACAAAATGGCAATGAAGGAATGGCTCCCTCTTATTTTCTCTCTCTCACTCCGTCACCTTCGGACATACATTTTAAACGCGGTGGTATTCTATGTCCGTTTGTCGTCGGGCAGTGAAGAAATAGGTTTCCTAATTAAAGTTGAGTCAAATGCAGTGGCACCGAAAATGTGGTGGCACTAAAGAACCCGAACAGTGGGCCTGCAGGACTGATGCACGGCTCTAAGGTTTATTTTATTTAAATGTTGAAGAAAGTGACCAGCGGACCATTAAAATATGCTACGCCCTAATAAATGTTGCTGGTGTGCTTGAAGAGGCAGGAGATAGTATTGAGTGATAGTTTGCATCAAATCCTGGCGTCCGCTAATTTGGTTACGGCCAATTTTAATAATATGTAGTCCTTACCGAGAAATAGCTATATATTTCCCTCACTTTCAAAGAACAAGTACTACGAGGAATAAAAGCTGGGCGGGTCCATGAATGCTCGTGTTTACGATTAGATAAAGGAGCTAGAAAGAACTTCGGACTTTTCGTAAAAGCAAATTGGGCCAACTTCGTAACCCGAACGCGAAATCGGACCAGGAAGTTCAGATTGTTTTCTTCTCGGATCACTCACATTTATAAAAAGAGTGAAAGGAGCGGAGTTAAAAAACGAAAAGCGTAGGGAAAGAGGGAACCAGGAAATCTCGCTCTCATCCCCCGCACAGCCGCCGAAAGAGTGCCTCTTGGCCGAGCTGACGAGAGGCAGATGCGTTATTCATTACGGCACCCGATTCGCGCTTCAATCAATACCCGCGCGCTGAGAATGCTCCGCGCGTCAAGTGGCCGCGAAATTGCGCCGGTTTTCAAAGGAGGGAGTGGCCGCGTTGACTCAGGACTGCCTTGGAGCTCGACCTCTTAATCGCTAAAGTTGCTTCCGATGACATTTGCATTCAGGTGGCCCGTTCTTCGCTGTTTCAACATGGCTGCGCGGCGGAATTGTAGCACGAACCAATAAAGGAAACCCATGCAGGTTTCTCTGAAGGAAAGCCTCGCAGTTGAAGAAAAATTCATCCTAGTCCGGGACTCGAACCCAGGACCAGCGCCTTTCCGGCGCGTTCGCTCTATCATCTGAGCTAACCCGGAGGCTAGCCGATCGCAGAGCGAGGGCGAAATAATACCAATTTGGCAATTTTTACCTTTCATCTACTTTCCTCCACCTTGTGGGCTTCCGCAGAACTGATTTGAAATTTCAGTGTCCCAGTGCCTCTAGTCTATTATTAGCTTATGCAATTCGATTATGCCATTCGATTATGCAACCTTACATATCCAAGTGAGAATGTTTTGATGACGCTGAAATCATGCGAAGAGCGTTTCAGGGGTGTCATAAGTTGAACTGAGAGCTTGCTTCACTTGAGGTCCCCTTTGAAGGCTGTGGCTGAGTATTTGAGGAAAATGGTCCACCTTGCTTGAACACCTGGCACGAACACAGCGAGTCTGTAGAGAAGCTCCTGATATCGAGTTATGCAAGGAACACATTTGCGCCACGATGGTGCGAACGGCATCAACGAATATGGAAGGAAAACATATGTCGGGGTGAGCCTCCGGTGACCGAAAGAACTACAGCGTATTTTTTTTTTACTGTGTGCATTAGTAGTTTCTTTTCTTTCAGAACATTTTATTGCTTTATTATATTATTTCGTGTTCATAGAGATTGCCCTTATTCATGACGAAATACCACATGTGCGAATGAAAGAAGCATTCTAATCTTTGATCAGATTAAGACTCTGATTTTTGCAAGTGGGTTATTCTCAGTGAAAATGATTGTCGGAGCAATACAAGACAGCTTCAGTAATACTTTAGTGCTGATTGGATCGGGCGCTTTTATGTAATAAGGTAAGTTCAATAATGCAGCAGGACTATGACAGTGGCAACACGTTTATTACTATATTTCGCTTTCTGCCCTCGTAGAGATCGGTAAGCTGTTTTTCTTTTCTCTCTGAATGGTCGCGCGCAAGAACAGACGCTAGATTTAGTTGTGTAAACGGACTTTCACATTCTGTCAGCTTAAAGGGAAAAAGAGTGATCTGATAAACATTGACGTTTACTCCGCCAAGATTTGTAACTGCTACGAGGGTACGCACCATAGGTGCTGAAATAAAGCACGTTTGAACCGTGTAAGATGGGTCTCAAGCGCACAAGGAGACGAACGATACCGAGTGACTGACAGGCCGAACGGCCTACGAGGAGTGTGATAAGTTGCGGTAACAGGAGACAGCGTGCGACAGCTCAATTATTGAAGTTTGAGTCTGCAAACAATCTATGGGCAGAGACACGCGTGTTCTGAACCGTCTCTATCGCGCGAAATGTCTTTGGTTGCAAAAAACTCATGCCATACGCGCGCGCCGGCAGTGCGCTTCATCGGGAGTGAGATAGGTAATGGCGGGCGCAGTAGCAAACGACGCGGTTGTGCCCACCCTGTATATGGAGTGGTGGAGAGGGAAAGACCATTCAAGCACCCTAGTTAGCAGCGTTTGCAGGATCGCTCGATTAGTTTTGAAGGAAATGCCAGGAACATGGTGAAAATTAATGGGTGGCTAAAGTGCACAAGTCCTGAAAACCAAGGACACAGAATGAAGGAAGACATCGAGAAAGTTGACAACCAGTTACAGGGTAATTGAAAATGCAAATAGATAAGCAGGAGTCATCAACAAGAAAGGGAGAGAAACAGAGACAGCTAATTGTACGCAAAGAATGGAAACAACAAGACCATGAAGTTTTACAAGAATGGGAAAAAAAGAAATTAGAAAGTGACACTTGCAATTTGAGGCTCGAGCTGGTTGCAAAATCGAACCGAAGCAAATACGCGCAGCAAAATGACGCATGTGTCTGCAGCAACAAAAACCCGGAGACCACTCAGCTCATCCTAATGGAATGTGAAGGGATACACACACTAAAGCCCGTAGCTAACGTACACTTTCCAGAAGCGCTTGGGTTTAAAGTGAACAGAAGCATCAACCGGTCACCAGTCGAGATAAGCAAACAAAAGCTGTTTAGAACATTGTTGGAAAAACATATGGTTGATCCCGCTTTCATAGGAATCGGTAGAACACGAAAGTGAAGCGTGTCTTCACAGAACCTGCGGCATGTTTGCTTCGTAATCTCAAGGTGCGCTGCAGCGGAAGGCGCATGATTTGCCGGTCGGCGACTGTGTTGCAGGTTTGCTTGGCCCGTGGCGTCCTGTTCGCAAGCAGCGTCCAGCTGCCGAGTCGCTTCAGCGGAGGTTCGAGAATTTGGGTCCGGCACCATAGTTTCTTGCGCAGCCAGTTGAGCTGCGACGCGCTCAGCTTCAGGAATCCGAGTGGCAGAGTTCGCAGCGTGCGCCGCGAACGCGCGAAGGCGTTGTGCTTCACGCTGTACCAAAGGGAGATTCACCAGTCGTACCCTTTCTGCACCGCTTAGCGCAGCAGTTTTCTTAGTTGGTGCCATCGCCGGCGAAGAAGTAGGCACTGCTGATGAATGTTGAAGCTGCACTCCGTAGGCGACATCGCAACCTCTTAAATAACAATTGTAGTATTATAGAATTCATAGACGAGTCCACATTCTTAGTTTTTTTGAGAAAACGTGCAAGAGTAAAACTCTTCCTGAAACAATATCCCTTTTCATAATTGTTCTGAACTTTCTGGCCAATTGTATTGCACGTGGGCTTAAGACTGGACACATTAGGAAACAACTGTTTGCGCGTAACTGTTGAATACACAAAATGTGTAGTTATTGTATGCATTTTATGTTCCGTTATGTAATATATGGAACGTCACTACTACGTTGTGTTGTCTTGAATTTGCATTGTTATATGGGTGTTATGCCTAAGTTATCTTACGTTATTATTTGGCCACGTTTGAATTTATACTCAGCTATGTTAGTCAGAAACGGAGACTGTTGTGCTTCATGTCTGGTGGCTCCGAGTGCCCAGTCAGACGACCAATTCTATCGCCCTTAGCCACGGAGTTACCTTATTGTTGTGCTTTATCGTTTAAATAAAAAAAAATGTGGCCAGCTGGCACTAGTGGTACAAGGCTGGAGTAGACAGCGGAGCTGGTGATTGACCTAGTTTCTTCCAGGTTTTACTAGGCTTGGCTAAGTGTTGATAGGAAATGATAAGTGCGAATCGGCTCGCCACCGACGCGCAGATTCTAGCTTGGACGCGCGACGTGCTTCAAGATGAGGGGCTTATTCTTCGGGTGCCCAGATCTGCTTTGGTCGTCGCATGTCAAGGCTACGTGTACTCGCCACTGAGTCAACGAGAGTTTTGCCGCCGTCGCGGCGGCTCCGAGCTTTTATATCCCGGTGACGTCACGAGTAAGCTCCGCCTCCACACTTGACGGGCACAGCTAGACAAAGCCCACAGCCCGCGAACTGTGTTGGCGCGCAGTGACGTCATGGTGTTGGCACCGCCTTCCCGGCGCAGCGAGGAGGTTTCGATGGGAGCCGGGGTTCTGGTGAGGTCACGTGATCCCTCGGCGGGCGTGAGGTGCATGTCGGTGGGGCTAGGCGAAGCATGTGCGCGGTAGCTTGGAAGGGTGGCGTGAATAGCTTGGCGAAGCGATGGCATGCCTAGGCGAAGCGGGGGAGCAGCTATGCCACGTGGCTGCTAGGCGACGCGAAGTGACGTAATGGCTAGACGGAGCAGGTGCGCGGTCGTTGCAGCTGGCATGGTGGCGGAGGAGCGTTGCTGAAGCTAGGCGCAGCTTTGGCAAGTGGTTGCTAGGCAACTCGCGGTGACGTAATCCCCAGGCACAGTTCCTGGTCTATGCTACGCGGCGCAAGGAAGAGCTTAAACAGCTCCGCTGTTAAATGTCATCGGCCCTTCCACTCCGTGAAGGTAGTTAACCAACGAAACTAAACGTGCTGCCCCGGTGTTTATCACTGGGTTAATCCCGAGAGTTCATGAAGGTATTTCTCAATTAGGAGGTTACACACACGTTCGGCTGGGACGGAGAAAACGACGTCACTGACGGTATGCCTGTACACCGCCGTTGTCGCTTGCGTTCGATGTTTAGTGTTTGCTGGGCGGCGTGGTTAGCAGCATTCGCCCGCCATTGCCACTTGCGATTCTTCGAAATTAAATTGCTTCAAAATTAAGTCTCTCCGTCACGTAAGACGATGAATGGCTCACACCCCGTTAAGCAATGGCTCATACCCCCGTAAACGTGGTCCCCCCGTTACGACGACCGAAGAGAAGTGAAATTCTACGCTGGAATGATGAGTGGCATTGCAACCAGCTGTGGAAGAAGACGACGATGCTCGAGCCAATGCTGATGATAACAGTTTTCTGTATACAGGCGATTTCATCTAGCCATATACGATTTCACCTAGGCCTATAAAACTTCGCTTTAAAAAATAAAATGTGCATTAAATTTTTTATTGTTGTTAGCGCGATATTACTTTACCTCACACAGGCATTTGTTATTCCTACCTATAGGTAGGAATAACAAATGCCTCTGCTGCCAACAAAGGCAACAAAAAGCTTTCACATTGTATAATTATGTTTGCCTTTGTTTCTTTATTGCTTGAACTATATGCCCTGTGGGCATATAGTTCACCCGGCAGTGTCCACCTGTCACTCTGTTAAACGAGAGCAGCAGTATTTGAAATAAATAAATAAAATAAAGTGATAAATCTCTTTATTCGTTAGTGAAAAGAATGAAAATTCTTGGGCGGGCAAGGTATCATTTTACCATTTCGGAATGAAAATAAACAGTGACACGTGTGGAGCATGAGAAGTATGTGTGGTATCAGCCACACCTGTTTGGTTATGAAAGTCAAGAGAAAAAATTTGAGCCTGGCGATATTACGACGAACGTGGAGCGGATCCAGTACGAGTTTGCCTATCATACCACAAGCAGATGATGACGTTCTGTAATTGCAGAAGATAAATCGTGCAGCTGGGAGCTCGATTCGCTCCACTTTCGTGATTTCTTTGTTACAGTGTCGGCTTGTATAGCAAAAATGTCCAAATGAACTTTTCGGCTACCGACATTATGGTGTTTGGTTATATATAAAACGTTAAACCAAGAGTATTTGAAAACAACGTCACTTGACCTGATTAAAGGCACCCAGGACACAAACATGGTACAAGTGCTACTGTCAACTGTTTATTCACAACGTTGTCAATATATATATATATATATATATATATATATATATATATATATATATATATATATATGAAACGTACAAAAGCGAAAACATTGAAATTCGCCTTTGCGAACGGGGTGCAGCCTTCATCAAGAGTGCCATTGCAAGCACACAGAGCTCAATTTATACATTTGCTCTGTAAGAGAGGAAAAACAGTGGTACCTAGCCTATGACCACAAGCACCTGTGCATTTAGTGACGTCATGAATACCAACAAGTACATTCACTCATGTCAAACTCAACGGAAAAAAGAGAGAAATCAACGTGACTACAAACTTTCTACGCACATACAGTGGCGATATAACGTGACAACAAAGTTGCGCGTACATACAGTGACATGATGAAAAAAAAGATATGTAATTTGTGAATAGCCCACACGTGAACAGGTGCACATTCAGTCGTGTTCACAGGGGAGGAAAGATGCAGCCAATGGAATGTAGGGGAAAGGGGTCACATGTTAGAGTGTATGGGAGGGGCCGCAGCTGAAAGGAGAGTCTTTCTTTTGTTTGAAGTCGCTGCAACTTTTGCCTGACGACGATGACCACGTTTATCTGACGGACGGTCATTACACCCCCACCTGGTTATAGGACACCTGTACTGTGACCTCTGTTGACCTCTGAGTTTCACGAACTGCGTTCCACTGCATACTTTGCACTAGTGGTATTCTTTGTGTTTGCGGGAAAGCTGTTTCTTATACAAAGTCCATGTTTGTATGAAAAATAAAATAAAAGATAAATGGAAAATTGCATGACAAGGTGAAGTAATAAACACCAACAAAACAGAAGGGCGAGAAGAATTTCTAATAAATAATGTGGAAATATACGTATCCCTTTATAAACATGCCATATAACGTATGTCATATATTATCATTAGGAAATGTGTAAAGCAGCCAAGAAAAATATTCATTGGCGCACCATACATGTAAAAAAAATGCCTCTCATTAGTTAGGTATACTCGTAAGCCTACCTATTCTTTCATTCATTCCCCTTGACAGTGAACTGAACTTGTGTGTTAGAAATGACTCGCAAACTTCTCTGTCGTATCGAGTGAGAAATCCTGATTCCAAAACAGTGGCCTTAAATTTTCCGAAAAGTAGACCTAGTGTGTTCACATGTTTAGAGAGACGGAACTGCGGTATATATTTTACACGTGATTTGTGATTTTTAAAGCGTAACCTAAAAGGGGTTTCCATTTGTCCAATATGTCGTGCGTGGCAAATTGTGCATTCGAGGAGATATACAACGTTCCAAGTAACGCAGTTGTAATCCGCTTGATTTTGAATGTAAATTCAAAATCAAGGGGATTACAACTTCATCGAGATTTTCCGCATGGTGCGCAGCTTTTAAAGTTATCTTAGTGAATTTTAGAGGACGTGACACCGTCTCTAAAGTTGGTGGCCCGTCTGTATACCACCCTCGGAGGATCAGAAACAATTTGGCGCATTTTCTCGCTCTGTAATAGTATGGAATGATATTTACGAAGGATAGGATGTATCTTAAGAGTTGATGCTGAATACGCGAGGAGAAGGTAAGTCCGCGAACCTGGGGGCACTTGTTTGCTGTTGATGAGCGCATGACGACCAAGGTTGTCTGCTTTTTGAATCGTGTCGCTGATAACCAAGGGAGGAGAACGCTGGCGTACGTAGTAAGTCGTTACGTAGTTGTTCACCGTTCGACGCAAAGTTTTGCTTTTTAGTGCATCTCCGCTTGAAACTAAGAGCTTTGCTGTACGGGATTGCTGTTTTACAATGTTTTACATGGCTGCTGGGGAAATGTTAGCATTGGTGCTTGTCAGTGGGTTTTTTGTGGACTGATGTGAAAAGCTCGTTCTTGTGCGCACTTACATTAACATCCAGAAAGGTGATTGCGGAAGTCGAATATGTATGGGAGAATAGACAGACAGACAGACAGACAGACAAAGAACTTTATTTGTGGTCCTGAGGAACCGCTTTAGGGTACCTCCCTTTTCAGGGAGTCCCCGTAGCCGTCGCGGGCCGCACCCACGTCGGGGTCGGAAGATCGTGGTCCTCCGCCCTGTCGCAGGCCCTCTGGACAGCCCGTAGTTGCTCTGAGAGGTCGCCGCTCTTAAGGGCTGCCTCCCAGTCCATTAGAGTGGTAAGCGATGAGCTGCGTAACGCAGGGCATTGCCAGAGCATATGAGATAAAGAGCAGTACGCCTCCCACAGTCTGGACAGTGGGGATCTACATTAGGCGCGAAGTGACTGAATCGGCCCCTGGAGGGGAACGACCCCGTTTGGAGCATGCGAAAGGCCGACGATTGTGGTCTAGTGAGTTTAGGATGTGGTAGCGGAAAGGCCCGCCGAGCAAGTTGATAATGTGCCAAGATTTCATGGAAGGTGAGGAGCGAATCCCTGTACAGTCCTAAGTCGCCGCCCGTGAGTCTACCGGAACCACCGCGGTGTGTTATACCTCGCGCGCAGTCATGGGCTAACTCATTGGCGTTAACAACCTCAGAGTGCACATTGATTCCCATATGGGCCGGGAAGTATGGGAGAATGAGATGGTTGGATGGACAGCATTGAACTGCGAAATTAACTTCAACAACTCTTCCTCGCCGTGAGACCAGATTAGAAAAAAATGTCGTCAATGATCCTTTTGTAAAACATTGTTTTTAGCGCGCGGCTCTCAAGAAAATCTGTTTCCAGTATGCCCATGAATATGTTGGCGTAGTTTGCATCTATTTAAGTGCCCATTGATGTGCCGTTCACTTGCACGAAGTGCTTTCCATTAAATTCAAAATTATTTAGCTCTAATACAAATTTAAATAGGGTTTGAAGTGTATGACAACCAATGGGTTTCTCAAACGACGACTCTGAAAACACATGTACAACTGTGTGAATGCTGTCCGCGTGTGGTATATTTGTACAGAGCGATACTACGTCCGGGGTCACCAAAAGGCTGCCTGGGGAAATGCAAAGGTCAGTTAATTCGGAGAGGAAGCGAGTGGTGTCTTATAAGGAAGAAGTGAATGAAGAAGTAATTTCTTCAATTAGGTCACCTACGTTGCTTCGTTGTGCGGCCTTCAGTGACACATACTAGACAATTTCAGCGCAACAAAGAACATCACAGTTTACTCAGCGCTGCCTTCAGAAGAAAGGGAAAGAGGAGAAGGGCAAGACTACGCAGCGCACAGAGGGTGCGCAGTGATTACGCTGTGTGGCACGTGTGATATCAAACGTGATACATCCTCCTTTCTTTATAATGAAACAACCAAAAATGCATCACCTAAAGTACAATGACATCTCGGTAAGCTGTTTACGGCACTTGCACAAGGTTGCCCTCGTAACCCAGTCTCTGCGGTGGTCTTAGGTTTTGGGTAGACCGTCTGGGGCCAGTGCTTTCAGTTTCAGATACTGCACAAGCCATGGTTGATTGAACGTGGTTGGGGCCTTCATCACTGCAGCTCTCTGCGTCTGAAGAGTCGAATGCATCCGATGTTTTCAAGAGGTGTTGGCGGTTTCGCCGCAGAACGGTGCCCTTCTCTGTAACGACCGAGTATGATCTTGGCTGCGTCGTGTTCAGAACTTTAGCTTTTGATTCCCACGTGTTGCCCCGAACTCGCACCACTTTCTCTGTGGTCAAAGGCGCAAGACACCGACGCTTTGGTTGTGCCTGCCCATGTTTAAGCACTGCTGGTCGTGGCACCTTCTTGAAGTCCGGTAGGGGCGTCCTCAGTGACCGACCTTGAAGTAAATCCTCTGGGGACCTTCCGTCTTCCAGCGGGCTGGACCTGTAGCTGAGGAGACCTATCCTTGAAGTAGCCCCCGTGGGGACCTTCCGTCTTCCTGTGGGCTAGACCTGTAGCTGAGGAGACCCATCCAAAAGTTAGTTTTCCTTCCATCGTTTTTTACAGCGAAAGCTGTATATGGCTAGGCGAAACGAAAAACCGTTCGTCCTATGTTTGGCTAAACGTCTCCATTGGCTGCGCCGCCAGTTACGTCGTCCTCTAAGTCGCACCCAAGCGCGCGCGCCATTGGCAGCGCCGTTAGTTACGTCGTTAGCGAACGCGTTCCCGCCATTCCCACGTTGACGCTGCTACAGTGCCTAGAATATACTGTAACGCTGCTCTGCCCGCAACGCCGCCTCCTCGACTCGCCTTTGTCGCATGCGTTCTATATCTCGAGTTAGCTCGGCGTCGTGGTTAGCAGCATCCACGCGCCATTAGCGCTTGCGTTCCACTAGAAACACAAGCATATAACAGAAGCATATAACCAATAATTGAGATAGGGTTCAATACAGCGTCGGGATTAACCCACTGCTAAACAACGGGGCCACACGTATCAGCTTCGCTGGTTAACCATCTGTACGGAGTGCTTGGGCGCTGATTTTATTGCGAGAGCAGTTATATGGACACTCCAAAGCGGATTTCTGCCGTCGCCGTCGCCGTGAGGTTCCGTATGACGTCAACGGCGATGAAATCGTCGCCGCGCTCCTGACGCTGTATGTGCGAGTATGTACTTTTGGCAGACTGTGCATCTTGCGATTACGCTATCAATATCTGAATATAAATCTGGCCAGAACAATAGACGACGCGCTCGTTCCTTACATTTGTTTATTCCCATGTGACCGTCATAGATCCTCCTCAGCATTTCGCGTCACATACAGAATGGTATAATCACTTTGTTGGCTTTAAACAGCAGCCCATTTATGACAAATAGCTCAGCTGCGAAGGGTCTTAGCTCTCCGTCCACTGGTTTGCTTTCTGTCAGATGCTCCGTAACGTTGTTCAAGTAGCAGTCGTTCCTTGTTCCGTTTGCTAATCTTTCTTCCTTCGCTTCGCTTACTAATTATGAAGCAGCACTTACTGCATGTATTTCGACGTCCTCGTATGCTCCGTCCTTCTCCGGCTGGCTAATAGAAGCCCGTGACAGTCTATCTGCGAGGACCAGCTGTTTTCCTGGAATGAACTGCAGTTGAAAATTGTAGTTCAATAAACGTAGAAAAAAAACACACTGCAGTCTAGGTGGCATTTCACCGATAGCTTTCTTTCAGATTGCCATTAATGGATGATGATCAGTTTCAAGGATAACATGACGTCCGTACGCAAAGTGATGAAAGTTTTCACATCCAACTACAACAGCCATTGCTTTCTTTTCAATCTGCGAATACCTTTTTTGAATGTCTGTCAATACGCGTGAAGCATATGCGACCAGTTCCCAAGAGTCACCATGCCGCAGTAAAAGAGCCGAGCCTACGCCACTCTGTGAAGCTGAGGTAATTTTTCTGTCTCTTTTAGGATCGAAGATTGCCTACACCGCTTGTCCACTCAGACATTTGCAGAGCTGCTCCCATTCAACTGCGTGATTCTCACTCCATTGAAAAACAGAGTCTTTCTTTATGAACTGGCCTAAGAACCGAGTCTTTTCAGCAGGCGCTGGCATGAACTTCGCGAAGTAGTTTATGACGCCTAACATTCGTTGCACCACGAGCTTGTCAGTGGGCGGTGGCAAGCTAAGAACCGATGGGATTGATGCGGGACTCGGTCGTATCCCTGCCTGGGAGATGATATGGCTAAGGAACGAAATTTCGGTGACGCCTATTTCGCACTTTTAGGGATAGAAAGTTAGTCCAGCTTTAAGGGCCGCTTCCATGACGCTCCTTGGCCTTCCTTCGTGTTCCTGTCTGGTCGAACCCCATATCAACATGTCGTCCACGTACACTTGCACGCCTGGAATACCGTCGAAAGTCTCGTTCAACGGCTTCTGAAAGACCTCAGTGGCTCACACGATTCCGAAGGCAATGATAACGACCGAAAGGTGTGGCAAATATACATATTCTCGACGTTTCCTCGTGCAGCGGAATCTGGTGGAAACCGTAGTTAGCGTCCAAACGTGACAAAAATATGGCGCCTGCAAGGCTCTGCCTCGGTATCTTCACGCCGCGGCATCTCATAATGATCGCACTTCAGGCACTCATTAATTCTTCGGGGGCCCAAGCAGATCTTTAGTTTGCCATTTTTTGTGATTATAACGAAAGGACGTACCCAATCCGTGGGCTCCTCTACTTTGGTGGTGATGCCTGCCTTCAGCATTCTTTCGAGCTCCTCTTTAACGGGCTTTTACAGCGCTAGAGGCACGCGTCTTGGCGTTTGCACGCTTGGAATTTCAGCTTCTCGTAATACCATACGGTATTCACGCCTTATACGACCAGTCCCCTGGAACACGTCTCAGTAAGCTTGTACCAGTCGCTCGCTGCTATTGCTTGTTACCACATTCACAGATCGTGTGAATTGTCTCAGCTGCTCACTGGCGTGTAGCCCCAGGATGTATTGACGCCCCTTTTTCATGATGAAAAAGTCGATGTCCGCGACTCGGTCACCTGTTGGGGTCTTTAGCGTCGTAATTCCCAGGTGTTTGATGACTGTTCAATCGTAGGAGCGGAGCACCGAGTTGCTGGCCTTGAGCTGCGCTTTTGGTCATAGTTTTGGTATGTACCATAAGGCAGCAGGTTTGCTTGGGCACCGGTGTCCACCTTGAGGTGAACTGGCGTGTTACCGGATGGCGTACAGGCTGCTTACCGTTTGGCACAACCTTTACGCCGCAAAATTTCCCATGTGCCCAGTAACCTGCTAATGGAAGCTAGCACTTATTTTTGTCATATCTAATTGTCAGGAATACTTTTTTCATCCTTTCTTCCTGTACTAACGCTGTGCACGTACAGAACTTGTAAAAGCTTTCCATACCGATGAGGCCAAATTTATAAGTAGAGAATCCGCTGAGCGATCTAGAGAAGAGTCTCAAATAATTTTTCATTTCAGCGAAACCGATTAGGTTTTTGAAGAGTGGTAGATGTACTAGAACGCCACACTAAAGCCAATATCAGACAGGAGCATCGAGTGATAAATCGGGTGTCTCATGCCGACCCGAACTACATCGCTGTGCTGCTAGAGCAGATCCAGCTAACTTTGATGTCGCGTGTTAAAATTATAACTCTCAGAGCATGTTCTCAGAACAGATAACGCCTGCTCTCTTAAAATGCGGTAGAACGTCGTCTGGATTTAGGAAACGTTGCTGGCGATAATTGATGTGTCTGCCTTTGTTCTCGAAACACGATTGACTTTTCTTTTTATTGTGGAATATTACGTCCTTTTTTGATGATCAATCGCTTAACTGTCATAAAATTTTATTTCCTCTAGCGAAAAGAGTTTCAGAGCCACCATCGCCATGAAATAGACTCGCATGTCCTGCAGTAATCATGTATTTTTTCAACTGATATACACTCTAAAAGCAGTTTACACCATTTGAAAACTCTGCGCTCGTTACGCTCCTGTCGAGAATACCATGTCTTGCTGATAACGCGTATGCCGTTTGTGACCTTGAAGTACCGGGCACGCAGGGTTAAAGAAAGGAAACGGAAGCAAGTCACACGAAGGTTATTGTTGTGGAAGTAAGATACGCCCACAAGCACGTAAACAGTTTTTATAGTATTTGTATATGGTCTCATAAGTATATTGATGAGATAAGGTAAGATAAGATGTGTAATCCTGGGCCACATCGATGGACGCATTTGTAACTATAGGCATGAATTATTGTTTAACGAAACGTATTGCTTAGTATTTTCAATATATCGTGTAACAATTTTCAGCGCCAAACCACGTGTAACATATAGTTCCAAGTTTTGTAGGACTAAGGTACGATAAATAGAATAAAAGGCTTTTATGATATCAACGGATATTCCGAATATCCGTTGATATTCGTTGATATCAGTTGATATCAGCGCTAAAAATGCAGCAAAAACAAAAGGAGAGCCTTTTGGGATGAGAGAAAGGTACGATAAATATAATAAAAGGCTTTTATCATATCAACGGATATTCCGAATGTGCTTTTTTTTAGTTTCTGTAAAAGAAGTTCTTTCTGATAGATTAGAGCAACCTCCACCATACTGTGCTTCCTAAAACTGAATTGCGAATTTTTATTAATTGCAAGCTTGTTGTGGCGAGTAGAATTGCAACTGCATTATTAGTTCATGTTGATTATAAATGGTAGAATGCGCAAAATAAGGGTACTAGAAGTTATAAAAAATCGTAATAGTCGAAATAGGCCCAGGCTTACCTACCCTATTTCAGTCTCCTTAAATAAATGTTGATTGTAGAGACTTAAAACTGGTTACGAAAAGTACCAGTTATGAAATAAATGTCAAATATGTAACCTTAACGGTGATGCAATAATGTTCGCAGCAAATTTAACTGGGCGAGCTGGAATACCAAAAGAATCGTAACAGCCACAGTTTTCAGATTTATAATTATTGAGAGTACTTCTTATTGAGATATAAAAGGGAGCAAATCTGTTCAGGTACGCGTGTTTCACATATTGCATACTGTCGTTCAAACAGGTCGAATAGTGAGACTCACAAGGTAATCTATAAATTTGTTAGAATGTTTACATCTTGTGACGTTACTGCCATCAGTGATTGAAATGTGTATGTTCCTTGCTCTGCATAACGAATTCATTGTTTTCCATGTTACAGCGTGCTGCGGAACGTTGTAATAAAAACGTTATTAGTATTAATATTTCTTCCTATTTTATTTCCCAGGTCTTTAAGAAACTGCTTAAACATTTTAACATCTCTACATGATGATAATCAAGGAATTCGAACTAGATAGAATACATCATCTTAATTTTCTCCAACATATCTTTATTGATGCATGGTTTTCTAGAATATCGTGATTTTTTGCCAAAATTCTGCGGAAAGTAGCGCTGATGTGTAGTTCAAATGTTTACAAGGAACATATCAAAATACATATTCGATAAAAACTACACATTTTCTGCCAAAATTATCAATGTTTTGGGGCGAGATTTCCTGGAATAATAATACTGCTTTAGACTCCTCATGATTCAGTATAGACAAATATGGGTAGCATGATCCCAGATGTCACATGACAGAACACCATTATTTGTAATAAATGCTAGTGTGTGAATGCGAAAAAGGGAATGAATGCGGCGGAATGAGTAGTTACACTTGTGGGTGCAGTAATGACGTTCGTTAGGCCAAAACCTTCAAGCGGTCATTTCAAGCCATTAACCATTGAGGTACTTGCCGGCATATCACTCATTTTTATTCATGAGCCATGTTTTGCTGTATCATTTCTACTCTCTCGGGAACGGCTTTTATTTCTTTTTCTTGGGGCGTCACACTAGAAAGAACTAAGTTATATTCATCAGAGAGCAGTTGCACACTTTTTTTCTAAGGCAGTAGTGGTGTCTTGCATGCTGTGTAATTCAGCCCAAAGTTCCACTATCGCGGCGTTGTTCAGGCTAACAGTTATACGTTTATGTTCACATCTTCGGCCGGTCTGATAGCGCTACTGCCTTAATTCATGGAAATTCCCTTAGCCCCTAACTAAGGCCTCCCTCATAACCCACTGTGCAGGTTTGGGACGTAGAACCCCACAATTTAATAATTTAGAGAGAGAGAGAGAAATAACATTTATTAGCCCCGAAGGAACTAAAGCCCAAGTCCGGGCCTCCTGGTAGGCTCATGCCTCCTGGCCCAGAACGTTCTTGACGTGCTGCACCAGAAGCGGCCACCATAGTTTTTCAAACCTTCGTGGGGGAGTGGTCCACTCCTCCCAGCTGCCAGGACGCTGGTTGTGTGGTAATTTGGAAAGTATTGTCTTTTTCAAGATGGCGTTTTCAGGGCGCTCCCACAAGATGTGTTTATTTGATGGATAGGCCCCGCACTGTTTACAAGTGGGGGAGCCTGGGTCCCTGTTAATATAATGCGTATAGTGTGGTGTGAGTAATGTGTGTGTTTGTGCTTTTCGTATGATTGAGGCGTCCTCTCTCGAATGCGTGTAGGATGGTGTGTTGAGAATTGTTGATGCTTCCCTGCGAGATTTCAAAATACGTATCCTTTCTTTCCGCTGCATCTTCTGTTCTTCTCTGGGGTTGTAAGTATCTTCAACAATAATAATTTATAATAATAATAATAATTCAATTTTAATAATTTAGATCGGAAGAACACCGTCAATGGTGCAGCCATACGGTCTTTGTTTGGTAGCCTTGCCATTGCAATGTACTTGCGCTGCCTTACGCCCCGAGGAAAAGCCTCTTCCGTCCGCAAGTTTACAAATATACTGTGTGAATATAACAAACTCTAACGGCCCCAGTTTTAATGAGGCGTGAGTGAGGCGCTCTCGAATGACGTCGCCAGGCGCCAGAAACTCGTCACCGAAAGATATATTTTTGCATTTGCGTAAAGGACTCGTTTGCGCGAACCACTGGGTAATAAATCAAGTCGCTCTACGCGTTGGTTGCGGTGCCTTCTACTGACAGATAATTTGTTACACAGGGTAACATGAGCGAGATTTTCGCTACTGCGGCGTGGTGACTCACCCGGTTATACGCCGCAGCATAAACGAAAGATTGTTGAAGTTGAATGACATAGTGCCGAACTCTTGGGAAACTTGCGAAGTAGTTAGTATTTAACAAGAACAACAGCAACAATTTAGACAAACTGCAGCTGTCACTCATCGCCTACCGATTCATCTTACGTATAACCTGCGGCTATGATAAGCTGCCTGTGAGACGTTTTGGTAATAGAAGGCGATAGAGCGGAGTGCTTGCACTGGTACTTTTTAAGCATGGCATTTTTGTGACTTTTTAAATCTTTATATTGCTCTTTATATTCAGTCGGCACCGTGTGAACGTGGATGCCTGCATTTAATGAACGAGTGCTTAAGGCTTCTAATAAATTTCTACTTCATTTGATGTACCCTATTGAAAAAGAAAGAGCTTATAGAACGGCACTGACTGCTTCGTTTGCTCTGTCTTAGCGTTACTACGTATACAGTACTATAACTATATGAAACTGGTTCCAGCGAAATAACCACTTGTTAGACACACCATGCAGCGTTCAACATCATCATCATCAGCCTATATTTATGTCCGCAGGACGAAGGCCTCTCCCTGCGATCTCCGATTACCCCTGTCGTGCGCTTGCTGATTCCAACTGGCGCCTCCAAATTTCCTAACTTCATCACCCCATCTAGTTTTCTGCCGTCTTCGACTGCGCTTACCTTCTCTTGGTATTCATTCTGTAAGTCTAATGGTCTACCGGTTATCCATCCTACTCATTACATGGCCTGCCCAGCTCCATTTCTTTCTTTTAATGTCCATTAGAATATCGGCTATCCTAGTTTGCTTACTGATCCACACCGCTCTCTTCCTGTCTCTAAGCGTTCGGCCTAACGTTCTCGAGCTTCTTTGTTAACCTTCAAGCTCCTGCCCCATATATTAGCATCGGTAGAATGCAATGATTGTACACTTTTCTTTTCAACGACAGTGGTAAGCTCCCAGTCAGGATTTGGCAATGTCAGCCGTATGCACTCTAACCCGATTTTATTCTTCTGTAAATTTCCTTCTTATAGCCCTGGCTCGTATAGGAAACGCGATTGTAGTGTTTAAAACAATATGCTTCAACTTCAACTGTTGTCACAGTAAAATTTTGAAGTTACTAACAGCAAGTGCTCTGCTTTTTACTAGCATACTTGTACTTATTATTAAGAACATTGTTTCACACGTCTGAGCATGGCAATACAGCAATGTACACCAAACATTGTCCCGCGACGTCTGTCATGTTCTGTCCTAACGGGTGGTTAAAAGCTTGTGTTTTATTCGGTGCGCAGACACTTATTGTGCGCCATTAAATGGGGTAACCACCACCATTATGCCTCACAAGACCAGGAGCGAATCAGGAAGCTCGTTTCACATTTTTCCCTGGCTCGTATAGGCAACGCGATTGTATTGTTTGAAACAATAAGCTTCAACTTCAACTGCTGTCACAATAAAATTTCAATGTTAATAACTGCAACAGCTCTGCTTTTTACTAGCATAAACTGTCATTTGAGAGCGTCTCTTGTATAGCTGTGCTTGTCTTGTGAAAGTGCGCACACTTCTAACTGAGCCTTCTTGCTTCCTGTGCGATAATTCTAGCCAGCATGCAATACGCGCGCGTAACGGAGAACCTACAATAATCTTTATTTCGAACAAGCAACTGCTTTTCATTATCCCATCTCTCCCATAATAATTCATCACCCAGACGACCTATTTTAGCTATAATTGTGCTAAACATGTGCATGTGGTCTACTTCGTGCCCTGCATTACGGGAAAGCTATCTTGACAGTTCTTCATGAAGGCGTACCGAATAATTTGGGGCACGCAGTAACAAAAGGATGCTAATTAGTTTGGAGCACTGAAAAGAACTCCAACGAAAAATATTAAGCCGAGTTATATTTAAAGAACATTCGTCCAGAAGCCTATCATTGGCTTTTTGTGCACCAACATATGATATTGTTGCTTAGGAAATTGGCACCAAAAGTCCGGCTGCTGTTTCCCAATTTGAATCACTCGGGACGGAAGTAGTAGTTGACAAAATCCTCACGTGAATCAGGCCGCGCTGGCATCTCATCAGAGATAACATAACCCAAAATAGGTGGCGACACTCCTATCTTTAATTTCCATGATTCAAAGGGTTGAGAAATCTCAGTTTTTCCTGCAAATGACGAATGCGATGTATGCGAAGCCATGTATTTCAGTGTAGTTTGCCGTAATATTTCTCTATAGAGACTCTTTATGCTCTCAAAGAAACAGTCAATCAATCAAGTGAAGCAAGTTTATTTTTCACTCTGTGAAAGATACAGAAAAAAGGACTGTGACAAAAAGCTGTTTTTCAGAACAGCTTGACTAGGTCACAGCCCCATAGAAAAATTTCGGAGTGGTATCAGCACTACCGTAAAATAAATGAAAGAAAAATTAACACTTAACAGACAGCGAAGTATTATAGGGCACACAATAAGGTACGGAAATGTAAAGTTTATACAGAAAAGTTCAAGCAGTTATTACAATCGTCATAAAAAATAAATACAGAACAGTTTCTTAGAGAAAATTAATGTCTGAAATGCTATGAAAATTCAAATATCTAGAATACATACACTGAAAATACAAGAGAAAAAAGCAGTATAGAACTCAACTTGTTACCAACAGTTACATACAAACAGATGGAACAATTCGATACGATTAGGGTTTTAATAAATGAGACAAGGTTTCTAATAAAAACAAGTATTATGTAGTAGAAATTTCAGAGCTATACATCACTGTATATAACTTGCGGATATCCTGATATGAACAATTCAACAAGTCAAAATTGTTATGGTCATAGTGATTCAGAAGGGAGGGAAGAGTGTAAGGCAAGCGCTCTTTTCCGGAGTTTATTCTTACTGTGTCTATCATCCAATTTTCGCCATGATGCGTGGGATAATTTAGATGCATAATTCTTAAATTGGCCAAAACGCGCAAATTTGTTATGTTCTTACGAGTTTCTAATTTGAATTTCCTTCTTAACGTATGTTTGTATGTCTTGTGTACTTTGACTATTCCTGAACTGCACAATAAAACATTAGTAGATACCGCAAAATGCGCATTGAAGATATGCCTAATACATTTTTTCTGAACTAAGTATATTTGACTAAGATTAGTGACCGTCGTTGTACCACATACTAGTTGGCAATAATTTAAACGAGAGCTAAAGAGCGAATGATAGAGCAGAAGCTTGATTCCTTTTGGAAGTAAGTATCGAAGCCAACCAATTACAACTGTCACCTGAGCTAAGTTTTGCCGGACATGCCTTACGTTGCAATCCCCGGTCATATTGGCGGACAAAAATATGCCCAGACATTTAAAATGCTGAATTATTTCAATAGTCTGAGTACCCAGTACTATGTCTTGATGAGGTGGAATAATTTTATTTTTGGTCGGAATATAACATCTTTTATTTTATTTTCGTTAATACGCATAGCATTTGGTGCTGACCATCTCTTTAGCACTTTCATTGTGTGATTACAAGTTCCTATAAGCTCGTGAATATCATGTCCTGAAAAATGTATGCTGGTATCATCAGCATATACTATATATTTGGCCTCGCAATTAATATTTACAATGTCATTTACATAGATTTTAAATAATAGTGGGCCTAGAATACTGCCCTGTGGCACTCCACACAGCAAAGGTCTCACTCCAGAAATAGAGTCGCTTATCTGAACGACCTGCTGTCTGATAAATAAGAGTCAGTAAGCTTTAACGCGTGTGCACAAACAGAGGTGTATATCGCATTACGAAACTGTGTTAGCGGTTTCCATTGGATCTGCTGGTTAATTTCTATTTTTGATGCGCACCGCAATTTTTTTTATGTCTATACAAAAACGGGAATCAGGGCGTCCGAACCTGTCAGGTGAAGGCACCGGCCGTACCAGGCCTTACTGGAGGCCACATTTTCAGCGGGCAGCATTTTAATAGCATTTATATTCTCCGACATTTGTATTCTCCTATCCCAAAGCTGCGTTCCTTTTCAAGTCTCTATTATAAAGGCACTTGCACTACAAAATGTAGCCGCAGTGGTCTTGTCCCTATCGCATTTTCAGAACGCAGTTGAGAGACTTCTGAATGGACGGTGCTTTTTCACTCTGCTGCCGGTACTGCCACTTGGTGCCTGCCCGTGGACCTGCCGCCTGAGGCGACAGCTGCTCTATAGTGCCTTAACAGCAGCTGCAAGTACAGTGAAGTGCGTCAACGACATCCGTTGAAAGAGGTGGGCGACGAGCTTGAATGAAAACGCGCAGAGGGATGGCTTTTTTGACAAATCTTCAGGCCTGGAAACTTTGACATCAATCCCCACAAAACAATACACAAATAAGAATAACCGAGGACTGGACTAGTATCACGAGCACAAATGTAATCCGCCAACGAATGTGCACCCTGGAAAAGAGAGACCGCCCGGGGTGCTCGGAATTGCTTCGGCGAGCGAGCGAAGTAGCGTCAGCAGCAACGGCCCCGAGAGAGTGGCTGGACCGAAGCCATATCCGTCAGATGCAGCGTATAACGGCCAGAATGAGTCCTGCTATATTTGGAAGACAATGGGCGCAGTAAAACGCTACGACGCTACCAAGAAAAATACCCTCGGCCAGCAGCACAACATGATGAGGACCTGCTTATTTTGCCTCCGGCGATATTGGTCAGAGGGCGCGGGTGCGCCCTTTTTCCTCTGAATCTCTTCCTTTTCAGGCCCCCGTATCCAGTCGTTCCCATCTCGGGTCTCGAGAAAAGCAGTTCGTTGAATGTTTTAGCGACTCCGCGAAGTACGCTGTCACGGCGGACGAGACATCCTTCACAACCAAGGCTGCGATATCAGTGCTAAAAATGCAGCGAATGCAGCAAAAACAAAAGGAGAGCCGTTTCGGACGAGAGAAATATCATCCCTAGTGCCCGGAGGCAAGGGCACCTTTGACGCGTTATAGCGCATTTGCTTCACATTTTATCATCTTGTGTAACAGTTGCGAGAACTGCAGACGCTTTATTCCAGCGTCGTGGAGCAAATTCGGTTACACTCATCTGGAGTGCATGTATGCGTCACGTAACCGGGCCGCGCCTTGCTGGTGTACCCAGAAGCGTCGACGCTCCGTGGTTACGCAAGTTTCCTGCCTCGATGCCATCGGCTTTCTTTAGCAAGGGTCACCTTGGTCGCCGTCTCTCGCGTCTTCTTTCGTTTCAAAGAACTCAGGGCGGCGAATACGCAAGACGGGCGACCTTTCGTCGCCCCGTGGTTCGGGAAAGCTCGAACCAACAGCGCTCTGGTCTCCCTCAAGCTTGCTCGCCCTTGACAGCTTGTCGGCGGGTGTTACAAGAAAAGCGGCGTTTCTGCGGAGCGTCCAAGGAAACGCCATGAGCCGTTGCGCAACCGCATTGTTATTCCTGCAATGAAGCCAGGAACTGACCATTGGTGCGAGGACTAACCGAATGAGCGCTTCTGTAGCGTCCCCACTAGTTGCGTACAGTGCTGCTGTTGGATTATTGTTCGAAGAATGGCTCCGCTGTCTTTCCCGTCCCAAAACTGTCATGGAGTTTCACTTTGAACGATGAGATTGATCACTTTAATTGAATTTTATTTCCAACAAGCATGTTTACATACAACTTTGAGTCATATGGGAGTAAAAGCCGCTAAAAAGCAGCTTCACAAAGCGCCCATATAACTTCGTGCCGAAGGGCCGATCTTCGAAGGGCCGGTCTTCGAAACGCCGGTCTTCGGCACTTCGTGCCGAAGACCGGCGTTTTTGTTTTTTTGTCATCAAATGCAAAAAAAAATTAAAAAAATTTTACCGCTCCCTCTTGTTGCCCAAATTCGCCGCAGTACCTATTTTATTGTCCGTTTAGTTCAATAAAGTACTTCCCAATCTTAGCTGCCTGGTTTTCGAAAGAACGCTCAATTGCCAAATAACCTTCATCCGTGGAATTAATAATATACAAACTACTTATCCGTACAGATGTTCAATATGCCGCGCCAATTTGGGATCTGTGCAATCTCTAGAAATTGTACAAATTTACTCGATTCATTGTAAACTGTCTAAGTACCGCCGAACCACAAGCGTCTTTTTCATAAAAGATAACCTTCAACTGCCTTCCATTGCTTCGTGCCGTACGACGCGCTGTCTAAGCTTTGCTTGCCTACAGAATCTGCTAGTCCTTCTTTCCCATTACATTTCACGTCGTTTTGCCCATGTTCACAAGGTTCGCATTCCATTACATAAAACGACCTCATTTCTGCCACCTTACATACCGATAACATCTTATGAGTGGAACTGTCTACCCGCACCATTAGTACCAATCCCACGTTATGGAAAATTTATGAATGCATTAGCCAATGTTATGTGATTTCTGTCTTGCTCTTCTTTCTTTTTATTCGTTATTGTATAATTACGAACACTCCTATGCTTTATTTCTTCAATATGTTGTTTTCTACAGTCCCCAGTCCCCCTCTACATGCATAATGTGTGTTGACCATGAGGGTAAAACAAACAAACACACAAAGAAAAATTCAGTGGCGATTTAGCGGTAAATGCGAGAGAAATGTGTTACCATTACGTCATACCTTTATGTGGTCCTGCATCCATGATTTAAACCACGTTCACCTCATTGCAAACAACCGAGGGGCCCGATTTTTATTAATCATATCATAAGAAGCCAACAAACAATGACACCAAGGACAACATAGGGGAAATTAATTGTACCTATTAATTGAATTAAAGAAATGATCAATTAATGGAAATGAAAACGGATGAAAAAGCAACTGTCCGCAGGTGGGGAACGAACCCACGTCTTCGCATTACGTGTGCGTGCTCTCACCATTGAGCTACCGCGGAGCCGTTTTCCCAGCCACTTTCTGGGGTATTTATGTTTTACAACTTTGAACCAACCCTGGGAGTGTTAGCCAGTGCCACCACTCACAAGACATGGCGGCGGATGTGGAACATCCTTTCTGCCGCAGGCGTCACGAGCACGTGATCTTTTTGGGTGATGGCAACTGGTCAATAAACCCACATATGCTACCTGAAGGCATCAATGGGCCTCTTCGATTATGCGTCTCTGACAGTCCCGGACTGTCCGAAAGACTGCATACGCAACGCTCATTGGCTGAAAGCAACGTCTCGGGCAGTCCGGGACTGTCAGGAACGGATAATCGAAGAGGCCCAATGTTGCCGATTTCGAGCCCTCGTTATGTAATGAACTGAGAAGAAAGGGAACCGAGGGGCCCGATTTTTATTAATCATATCATAAGAAGCCAACAAACAATGACACCAAGGACAACATAGGGGAAATTACTTGTACTTAATAATTCAATTATAGAAATGATCAATTAATGGAAATGAAAACGGATGAAAAAGCAACTGTCCGCAGGTGAGGAACGAACCTAGGTCATCGCATTACGCGTGCGATGCTCTCACCATTGAGCTACCGCGGAGCCGTTTTCCCATCCACTTTCTGGGGTATTTATGTTTTTACAACTAGAAGTAACCCTGGGAATGTTAGCCAGCGCGACCACTCACAAGCTTTGGCGGCGGATGTGGAACATCCTTTCTGCCGCAGGCGTCGCAAGTACGTGATCCTTTTTGGGTGAACGCAACTCAGGGTGTGTGGGTTACCCAGTTCCCTAGTAATGTGCGCATTATTGCTTCAGCGAGCTGGATTTATATTTTTGTAACTATGTACGAGATAAAAATAAATAAATCCATCTATCGCTTTTAGTAATGGTATACTCTACAGATTTCTTTTCTCTTCGACGAAGTATGTAAGGGTATGTCTAAGGCTGTGCGTGTCTCGAACGTGTATTTAGAAGACGGCAGCACTTGAGTTTTCTTTAATGCGTGGAAGTACTTATAAATAAGCGCGAATCTTCTTGTAGTCTTTAACGCGTAATTTGCGCAAGTTTTTTATTTTTATTTTTTTATGCGTGAGTCGCACGCAAGAGTTTTGACCGCAAAGTGAGAGTGAGTCTGATAGTAAATCCGTGAAGTCAACGAGGCTCTCAGTGGCACTATTACGTGCGTTAATAACAGATGCAGAGTATGAACATATGACATTTCAATTATAAATTATCTATGGTCATTCTGCACTTGGAGGATTTTGGTGTTGTATGCCTAGGCGCGTAGTGTTCTGATCGATAATTTTTTTCCCGAAAATTCCACTCGTGCAGTGAATATTATGTTGTAATATTCTGAATATGGGGAGCAGTGTCACGGAGCGGCATAGTTTCGAGTCATTCACACACCGCTTAACGGGCGCCAAAAACGTCATGGTCTCACGGTGCCGCATATAGTTTCGAGATAGCGACACGCCGATTAACGGGCCTCAAAAACGTCGTGGTCTCACGGTGCGGCATAGGTCGACGCACTCACTCATTAGTGCACTCACTCACACTCACTCCCAGTCATTTCAATGGCGTGAGTGCGAGTGCGAGTGAGTGCCAGTGAGTGTGAGTGCAGGTGAGTGCGAGTGAGTGCCAGTGAGTGTGAGTGGAAGTGAGTGCAGGTGAGTGCGAGTGTGAGTGAGTAGCAGTGAGTGTGAGTGCAGGTGAGTGCGAGTGCGAGTGAGTGCCAGTGAGTGTCAGTGCAGGTGAGTGCGAGTGAGTGCCAGTGGGTGTGAGTGCAGGTGAGTGCGAGTGAGTGCCAGTGAGTGTGAGTGGAGATGAGTGCGAGTGCGAGTGAGTGTCTGTGATTGTGAGTGGAGGCGAGTGCGAGTTAGTGCCAGTGAGTGTGAGTGCAGGTGAGTGCGAGTGAGTGCCTGTGTGTGTGTGAGTGGAGATGAGTGCGAGTGTCTGTGAGTGTGAGTGGAGCTTAATGCGAGTGCGAGTGAGTGCCAGTGAGTGTGAGTGGAAGTGACTGCGAGTGAGAGTGAGTGCTGTGAGTGTGAACGTGAGTGAGCGCGGGGCCTGGAAAAAAATTATGGTGAGTGTGAGTGAGTATTCTCCTACACTGCCGACCTATGCGGTGCGGCATATAGTTTCGAGATAACGACCCACTGATTACGGGCGTCAAAAACGTCGTGGTCTCACGGTGCCGCATATAGTTTCGAGATAGCGACACGCCGATTAACGGGCCTCAAAAACGTCGTGGTCTCACGGTGCGGCATAGGTCGGCGCACTCACTCATTAGTGCACTCACTCACACTCACTCCCAGTCATTTCAAAGGCGTGAGTGCGAGTGCGAGTGAGTGCCAGTGAGTGTGAGTGCAGGTGAGTGCGAGTGAGTGCCAGTGAGTGTGAGTGCAGGTGAGTGCGAGTGTGAGTGAGTAGCAGTGAGTGTGAGTGCAGGTGAGTGCGAGTGCGAGTGAGTGCCAGTGAGTGTCAGTGCAGGTGAGTGCGAGTGAGTGCCAGTGGGTGTGAGTGCAGGTGAGTGCGAGTGAGTGCCAGTGAGTGTGAGTGGAGATGAGTGCGAGTGCGAGTGAGTGTCTGTGATTGTGAGTGGAGGCAAGTGCGAGTTAGTGCCAGTGAGTGTGAGTGCAGGTGAGTGCGAGTGAACTGTGCCTGTGTGTGTGTGAGTGGAGATGAGTGCGAGTGTCTGTGAGTGTGAGTGAAGCTTAGTGCGAGTGCGAGTGAGTGCCAGTGAGTGTGAGTGGAAGTGACTGCGAGTGAGAGTGAATGCTGTGAGTGTGAACGTGAGTGAGCGCGGGGCCTGGAAAAAATTATGGTGAGTGAGTGTGAGTGAGTATTCTCCTACACTGCCGACCTATGCGGTGCGGCATATAGTTTCGAGATAACGACACACTGATTACGGGCGTCAAAAACGTTGTGGTCTTATGGCATGGCATAGTTTCGAGACAGTGACACGCTGATTAACGGGCACCGTATCATACAGTTTGGAAGGTCACGCGCAAGTTGCGCCTGTTGATGAGCGACGCTTCTGCATGAGTTCGTGACAAGTCGCGTTTTGTTTGACAGTAGTGCTTTTCTTTCGAGACACATTTGGTAAGTTGCATTCATTATTATTCATTTCTCCGAGGATACTTTGGACAACTTTGTGTTTTAGGAACGTACTGTTAGGCAGAGGGTAGTGTTGGTCTCTTCTGATCGTGGTAGAGGCAGATAAATTTTCGAGTTAACTTGATGTTTGCTTTCAGAAAAACGTGACAGCTGAACGCTCGAGAAAGGATAGCGTCAGTGTTTTTTTTTTTCTTTTTCGCAGAGATATGTAGATAGTTCGCGCGAGTTTCCGTTAAACTAAGGCTTTCTTTTCGGATTTCGCGAGTTCTGAAAATAACGCTGTATCAGGTTAGATACCGGTTATTCTGCAGTCTACTTCAGCTGATTTTAGAAATCACCGGATGGTTTTTCCCGCACACACGTAGAGTACCGCGCCTTATTAACGGGCTGCGCGGATCGCTTTTAGTAATGGTATACTCTTAAGATTTCTTTTCTCTTCGACCTATTATGTAAGGGTATGTCTAAGGCTGTGCGTGTCTCGCACGTGTATTTAGAAGATGCCAGCAATTGACTTTCATTTACTGCGTGGAAGTACTTATAAATAAGCTCGAATCTTCTTGTAGCCGTGAACGCGTAATTTGCGCATTAGTTTGTGCGTACGAACAGACAGTTCATGGCGTTTGTGCCGCATATGATATTTCAATGATCATTTATTTAGGGTCATCCTGCAGTTAAGTTGGAAGATTATGGTGTTCTATACCTAGACGGGTAATGTTCTGTTCGGGTTTTTTTTTAGTATAGTAAGCTTAATGTCGTAAGTCTGAATCCTGCTCCAGTCCACTACATTTTCAAGCATAGCTTGGCGCCTGATGCCGGCAAAAAAAATCACCGAGAGCTAGTGGGGCTATACTAGTCAAGATGCAACCAAATAAGGAAGGCCCTCTAAGCTTCAACAAAGTCACTCCCTCACCAGAACAGGAACAGAGCAGTATTCGGCCGCTACCTCCTTAATGACTCTAACAATTTACCCATGGCCCTCAGTCCCCAGTGGCTGCGGAGCACCTTACCAAGGCGGCGGTCACACCTGCTACGTGTCAGAGGGTGCTAAGAATCTCTGGGTCCGGACAGGCCGCCAATGGAAACTGAGCCTGGCAACGTTGAACACGCGCGCCCTATCGAGTGAGGCTAGCTTAGCAGGGCTATTTGAAGAATTATCAGGTATTGCCTGGGATATTATTGGCATTAGATATTGGATAATATTGGCATCTTTGCTCGTTTGGAGAATAAATAATAAATATGAAAAGCCGATGGTGTTGCTGCGTGGAATGTTAACCTTTTGTCGGTCGTCAATGCGAGATGAAATGTATGGTGGCGGTTGAACAAAGATAGAACGTAAATATGCGTTGTGGTAGTAGAGTTGTGGTAGTAGATAGGAGAGATAGTTTTCTGCGGTTTGATAACAGCGGGAGGTGTAGGAGAGCTTTCATGTTAGTGACACTCGCAGTTCTTGGGTAGTTGGTGAGAATGAAACGGACTGAGCGATTCTGTATTGCCTCTAAACACTGTATGAGGGTGTCATGACCAGGGTGCCATATGATGATGCGTACTCAATCTCTGGATGAATGAAAGTTCTGTACAATAAGAGTTTTAGCGATGATGGTGCTCAAAAAAACTTCCGACGAAAGTATCCCAGTGTACGGAGTGGCCTTAGAGGATATGTGATGAATATGCGTTTTCCAGGATAGATTGCTGGCATAGATTCAACATAGTCTTTCCTGGTAAACGAAATCTATTTCCAGCATCCGTCGTACTTATACAACCCCCCCCCCCCAAAAAAAAAAAAAATAACACATGCACAGCGAAAAAACTTTGAAGATACGTATATGACGGCAATAAAACAATCTAATACCGGTACGTCAAGACACCAAGAAAACCTAAATGATACATCACAAATGCGGTCAGCTTTCATGGCAGGCGCAAATAATATAAATCTCTCGCGGACAATGATAGTGATGGTTTGCTGATACATTGGTCAGCGGCCGAGAGGACTTGCTTAGTTTCTATGTTTAATCTTACACGCTCGCGCTTATTTCTCCCTGTCTGTAATAGCCGCGTCTTCTAGAAAAGGGTGACATGCACACGTTTTGGAATGAAAAGCGCTAGATCTATCTGGTGTCAAATTTCTCGAAAGAGGATGGAAAGAATACGAGTAAACCACTACCGTACAGTTGCACATGCACCAGACTTCATATCCAGAATAAATACTCGTATCTAGAATAATCGCTTCTGAATGAACTTTGAAGAAATGTTGAAGGCAGTGTGGAATACATTTTACAAGGGGTTTCAGAAGAATATAGTGCGTAGCATTCTTGGGAATCATTACTTATGAAGCTTATACTCCACCCTCGAAACCAACACTGCAGTATTTTAAGAGGTAAGCGACGCCAATGAATACCACGCACGCTATGACCATATCCCCAGTAAACTCATTTTTACTACCAATGCCGTGTTTGGTAAATTAAATAAATATTGCTGCAGTACTTTTTCTCGCATTATTTGCCCGCTGACACGCTCGTCTGCGTTCCGACGCATCCTCTTCAGAAGCTTCTCTTTGTTGTTGCAGACGGAATTCTCTCGTTTCCTTTTTCCACGTGTGCCTTGCCCGCGTAAGCTCTCGCCTGCGTTATAACTGCGCCTCCGTAAGGGCTGTGTTTTATTGCGATAGCAATTATATGCACACTCCAAAGCGGATTTCTGCCATCGGCGTCATCGTCGCCGTCGCCGTGAGGTTCCGTATGACGTCAACGGCGATGAACTCGTAGCCGCGCTCAGTACACTTTATGTGCGAGTGAAAGTGCGCGAGGGACGCGCGCTTTCACGGGGAGCGAACGCACGTCGGAGAGCAAACACGCGTTCTGCGCCGTGCTCCCTGAAGGGCTGCGTCTCTTTCCTCCTTTACAATCACCATAAATAGAGAGCAAATGTGACTTCTTCCGTGGTGCGAAATGCCGTGGGGGGGCGGGAGGGAGTGAGGGAGGGGAGGTGACGTTTAGCTGCGGAACCAAATGCGTATTTATATAAAAACGTTGCGAGGCGATAAGGTGGTAAAGACTTCCGACGCTGCTCGACGAGTGTCCCGTTCTGATCTCGTCGAAAACCTCCGAGCCGCCCCCAGAGGCACCGGCAACAGTCACCAACGCCGCGCGCGTTCAGTGCGAACGCGGATTAAACGCCGACGGCGTCGACAACAGTTCTGCGCGTTGCTGGTGTTGCTGCATGTCCAAGTTCATACAGCTAATAAAACTACTAACCTTACTCCGTATAGCTCCCTACTAATTTGCTATCGCAATTGATGCTTCACCTTTCGGGTAAAACTGCGACATTTTTTATACGTTCACGCACCTCATTCTGACGTCTCCGTTCCAAGTCACTGAGTAGTTTCTTAGGGCCCGGCATAGTAATCACATTTTCATGATCAATATAAAACAAGCAATGAACTCGCCGATAAATTCTTTTCTGGCCTATGATGCGACGTAGGTCCCCCGAGGTTGAGTGCGCCGGTCACGTGTCGAGAAAAATCTCACAATTGTTTGGACAATAGAGTTGCCTACACTAATTACTAGAGGCAACGCTGGTGATGACATTGTTCAGCCACCATGAGAATGATGGTTAGTTATTCATGGATGTGTCTGATCTTCGTGCTTGTGGATTCAGGCGTTCGTGTGGCTTCGTTTATTACGCTGTACCTGCTTTCCTAAAACGGCAAGCGCCGTTTTAAAACAGCGCTTGCATGTATGCTCCCTAGGAGCTATTCTGTAAGAATCCACCTAGTGGACTGTCCACTTAGGCTGTCGCGATTGGCTCCTGCACCACGAGCGCGAAGGTGCCAGCCAGTCTCCTTCGCGCTCATGCTGCTGGGGTCAATGGTGACAGCCGATGTGGACAGTCCACGTTGCTGATTCTTAGCCAATACCCCTCCCCCCTGAACTTGAAAGCAATCTATACTTGTATAAATGCATAACACTCCATAGACACGTACGTATAATGAGTAGTGTATACTTGCAGCTGTTCAGGATGTTTAAACGTGCTAGTTTACCCGCGAGAAATTTGTAAGGGAGCTATATGCCGCTTGTTAAAATTAAATTCAATTAGGCGGTTTTACGTGCCTAAAATACCGTCTGATTATGAGGCACGGCGTAGGGGGGAACTCCGGATTAATTTGCACCACCTGGGGTTATTTAACGTGCACCTAAATCTATGTACATGGGTGTTTTCTGCATTTCGTACCCATCGAAATGCGGCCGCCATGTTCAGGATTTGATCCCGCGACCTCGTGCTTAGCAGTCCAACACCATAGCACTAAGCAACCATGGTGGGTTATGCCGCATGGGTCCATTGTGCGAGGGTTTCAAAATCGGGCTCCTGTAAATTCAAATGCTACCTTCGGAAATTTTTGAATAGTGTATATTTGAGCATGTATGACGCAGTAGTTTGTTTAAAATGAGGAGTCACCAAGTCACGAAGCACTTTGAAGCGAAGAGGACGACGCTTAGACGAATCCATGTAGTAACCATGGGTTGAACCACCCCGCTTGCAACACCCGTAGACAGTAGCGCCTGAGTGTCCCCTAGTGATTATTAAATGAAACAACTCTGCTATGGCCAGAGTTCCTTCTAGTAATTATTGTTTGAAACTCTATGGTTCGGGCTTTGGGCCCATGTGCATCGGCACCTGACGGCTTTCTGACAACCTATCGCATCGGAGGTTCATGCACCCACAGGTAGTAGGTGGGGGTAAGCGTACAGAAATTTGTGTATCCACCTATTCGATCCTCGGTAGCGCGAAGGAATTCGTTGGGACACGAAACGGGAAGGGCGAACAGAACAGAGCAGGAAGTTAACAACGGCCGCCTAGCCAATGAATGCTTCTCATTAAAGGCTGCCCGTAAACATGAGGTGCCAAATGGACCTTTTTCCAATTCAGCTATGCGCATGCGCGTACCCTCGCCCCAGCTGCATTCCCCGCCACGCCGCCATTATCGCAGGGCAGGTGTGCGAAGTGAGTGCGTGAACCCTTGCATGATCCGCGGCAATTTCCTGAGCTTGAGGGGCTGAACAATAATTTTTCTCGTGTTCTGGGCGAGGATATTGGTTAAAGGAAACACTTAGCAGTTAGTGAGAAAGACTCCAAGCACTTTTGTCGATGAAAACGACTCCGTGAACTAACGCTCGAGCGATAGGTGGAGCGTTTGCGACGAATCTCATGCCGGGCACTTACTGTTCTGTATATTGCACAAACCGGCGTGGTATGGTGAACGTATTGTACGGAAGTGGAGCGCACTGTGAAATAAAAAAAATACCCCATGTTATCAGTGAGCTATCACGCGATTCTTGCTGGGTGAGGGAAGACTGCGTTCTGGTAACAGCGAGACACTAGCGCTGTGATTATTGCACTTCTCGCCGTATACGACTGACTCGGAAGTCACGGCGATGTTTTAATCTACGGGTATGTATACCGCACGGATTTTACCATTGGCTGAAGAAAGCGTTACCGCATGCAGACGGAAATTGCTGTACGGTTACGTGGGGCCAAATGAAAAGAAGAATCTCGCCACACAGCCGATCAGAATGCATCGTGCGAGGCCAAAGCGACACACTCGCAGTGCCGCATTATACAAAACTCGCGAGTCTTACTTTTTGCAGGCAAATGAAGCTTTACGCGCCTGACAAAACAACGTGTTGCGTCCCCTTACCTTCTACTTAGCCCCCCGCACTATGTTGCGTCCGCTTGGTCCCCAGTACCATGCCATATACGATACATATCTCGAGATAAAACAACACTTGCCCTGCAGCACACTAGCCGTACGTGTGCAGAAGTTTTGCACGATGTTTTTTCATCATAGTGAGCTCCTTGCATGCCCGCTATTGAGGGCAAGCACGTACGTGCATGCGTATGTTGACCGCCTCCTTGAAGTCGAGCCACTCCGAACGACCGGTCGAGTTTATCCTGAAGAAAGGCCTACCGCGGCGCGTTTGACGATCACACACGCCTTCGCCAGTTGAATCAAAGTACTGACCAAGCTGTTCAAGAATAAATACTGGTGCATATCTCTCAAATCTTGATTACAAACGGCTCGCACGTTGCATCAGCATGTTGCCGTCGCATCGCGTCGGTAAATGTAAAATGTGTTATTGCTACACGTGAGCAAATACGCGTGCGCTTGAGCAGCACGATGAGTAGCTACTTCAACAACACAAGCGACAAAAGGGGAAAAAAAGCAGGGACGGCCGTCGCGAGAGACTGCTTGGTCAAACGCTACCATGCTCTGCGCAGAGGCGAGAAGCGGCGGGAGCGTATGTGTCTTGCCCGTCAAGTTTAGTTGAAGTGGCGGCAGCTAGAGGGGTCGCTTACTGGAAAAAGGTAGGGAGCCTACATGCAACGCCGTTTTGGGAGCCTACATGCAACGCCGTTTTAGGGTGGTGACAACACCAACATTTTCACCGCTTTTTACCGCCAAATTTGGTGGGCATTCATTTTGGTCCCCAGTCTTTCTGCCTTCTTTTGTCACGCTCTGATGTACTCATGTTGGCACGCGATCTATTAAATTTCTTTAATTTAGTTTTGCGCCAATGCGCACAAGAAACCTGCATGCATCTTCAATATACTAGTTGCCTTTTCCTTTTATTTTAACACATCAAACTTACTTTTCTATTGCACGTCGTGCGACACATATCAAGCAACAAGTTATAAGGCACGATGGCGTGCTCGTCGTAAGATTATCTCACGCCAAGAATGTGAACTGCATTAAGCATTGTGGTTGCGTTCCAGTTGTACATAATAAATAAAGGGTGCTTTTCGAAGTATGCTGTAATAGAGACTGTGCCTACTAGCCAGTTTAACTAAAACGTAGACGTGCTGTGTACTGTGCTCAGCCATGCTATGTGTATGTGGCGGCTGAGGCCAAAGTTTATTAAAAGAAGTTAATTCATTTCACGTCACCAAGGGTTGCGGGAAATGTGGTCTCTCGGCTGGCCTTTCGCCATTTTGTGCCCCAAATTCAACCCGCCAATTTAGCTGGCGGCGGCAAGTACCCTCACAAAGGCTGTCACCACCCTAAAACGGCGTTGCATGTAGGCTCCCTAGAAAAAGGTCCATTGTGGTGGGTGTTGACGCCTACGGCACAACAGTCGCGTGAGCACTGCGTTGACTGAAGCCCCGGATCGCGTGGCTAAAGAAAACTGTGGAATATTTGCGGAGGACAGCGATAACCACAATTTAGAGGATCGATAGGAAGAGGACCACCATTGAAATATAATGCATGCAGACACTGTGGCGCCACCTAATATTTGGTCAGACTGGTGCCATAACTGGGCTGCGAAACAGCTTGAGGGGCTAGAGCTTAGCTCTTAGGCCCTCTTTCTGCGCCGAGCGTCGGTGTAACCGAGCTAACGAGGACAGTGAAAGGTGAAAGTGAACGCGAAGCGCGGAATGAAAGACGCGAGGAGGAGGCTGCAGCGGAACCACGAGGCGGAAGTAGAGGGAGCGAGTATGGCGAAAGGGTGAGAAGAAAAGCGCAGTGCGGCGACGATGACTATGAGACGGCGCCAGAGTAGTGCGCGCCGTCTGGGAGGTGTGTCGGCGGCCAATGCTATGAATCACGCCCACGTGTCACCCACGGGCTGGCTCTCGCCATCTCCACATTAGCGAGTCAGTCGCACCACACTTCGCTCCGTTTGCAACATGCCGCGCGAGGCAGATGGTCCGGCCCAGCCAATATATCGCGAAATGAAAACTCGTGTAGCACTGCGCTCAAATTTCGCACAAGGCAGTGTCGCAATCGTCGGGAAAGTTTCTTTTACAGATAAGGCTCTCTGTGATTGTAATGCCTTATCTTTTTAAAACAATTGACATCGCGAAAAAAACTTCAGCAATAAAGCTACTTACAAAGCAAGAACACCAGACATGGATGTTACAAACGAAGCACAAGTTCTCTCAAATGGAAATCGAATTGCAGACATGACTTGTACTACATTAAGATGCTGTAATAAAACACTGCGTATCCATAGGCGCACGAAGTTCCTCGGCACGAGAAACCAGAATTAATGACGACAACCGTCAAGTGTGTGGTTGGACCACTAATACGTACATGTCAATGTAGAACTCTTTTGCTTTACCTACATATGTGGTACTAGGTTTCTCTGTAATATATTTTAAAGGAATCATCTAAACGGCAGACATGCATATATTTTGAAAAGCCATTGGACTACTTTTTCAACCTAGCAGCGAACTTTAAATATTTAAAGTTTCTGGACTTCATTCTGTTCGACTGCTGTTCATAAATCGTAAACGCAATGCACCTTAAAGTAATGCATCTTAAATTAAAGCAAACGCTTTACTTGGCCAAAATATTGATTGGCGTGAATGTGACGAACGAAACGCAGTGTGCTCCCTGGGCGCCTTCACGCCAGGCGCCATCTATACTCGCGGGCAACTTTCTGTGGAAATGAAGGAAAAGCTATGGAGGCAAAGCGCGTACAAGTGAGAGCACTTCTGAAAAGAGTCCCGCCTTGTAACGCACGTTGGTTTTGGCTGGGGAAGAGAAAACATAAACAGCTTATTAGCAACAGGTAAATTAGACAGAACAAAACACTCAGTGTAAAAGTTTGCTCATTTTGCGGCTTTTCCCTTCCGCGTGTGGGCAAACGCGAAACAGTCACGCGTGGAAGCTGCGTTGGTTCAGCCTTTGTTCCGAGCAACCAAAAGCACTGTCAAACGCTGCTGGACTACTTGGCGCGGTAACGCATGTGCAGCATCCACGCGCCCGCAGCTTTCCCTTCATTGCCACAGAAAGTTGGCCGCGAGTATAGATCGAGTGCAGCCACTTCAAGTTAAGGTGAACTTCAGAATACGGGAGTAAGCCAAGTAGTGTAAGTAACGGCAGTATCAGAGCGATAACAATTACACGCGTATGCTCGAGAGAGAGAGAGAAGAGACTTTATTTGCACCCGTCAACTAGATGACGGGGTAGAGGCTTCAGCCTAAACCCACACTCATCCTCCCTAACCGTCGACCGGGATCCCTTGGGACGCGGCGGCGGTCAGGGCGAGACCGATGACTTGCCGTTGTGCATTTTCTTCTTCGTTGAGTAGCAAGGACTCCCAGGATTCTCTGCATCTATCTGGTTCATCAAAGTTAGGACAGGTCCAAACCATGTGGACTAAGTCCGCTATACCATTACAATGCGTACACCGAGGGCTATACACCGAGGGATGCCATTTGCTCAACAGTTGTGGGTTCGGAAATACCCCTGTTTGCAGTTTCCTCCACATAACTTCCTCGCTTTTGGTAAGGTTCTTATCCGCTCTCGGGTAAGTCTTACGCCCCAGCTTACAATGGTTAAGAATTTCTTGAAAAGTGCTCAGATCGTCAGCGGTCTGTAGGGGTTCCTCGCTTGGGGGTGTTGTCGAGACAGCGCTGGAATCCCGGAAAGTGAGACCTCGGGCCAGCGCGTGCGCCTTCTCGTTCCCTCGCAAACCCTGATGAGCCGGTGTCCAGATTAGCGAAACCTGCTCCGCCGGGGGCTGTCCGACGGCTAATATGTGTACAGCTGCGGCGGAAATCCTGCCCGCATCAAAATTTCTGATTGCAGATTTGGAATCACTAACAATAACTCTCACATTCTTTTGAGTCAAAGCCAGCGCAATGGCGACTTCTTCCGCCTCCGTTGCTCCTAAATGTCTGACGCTGCAGCACGAGATAGGGCCTCCGTTTTCGCGTGTAATTACGGCTGCGTATACTTTGCCTTGCTTGTATTCGGCCGCGTCCGTGTATATCACATCCTGCCTGCCTTCCAGCCTTTTCTGCAGCGCCTCAGCTCTGTCCCTTCGCCTGCTCTCGTGATGCACCGGGTGCATATTCTTGGGCAACGGGAGTATTTTCAGCTTGTCCCTGACTCGCGGTGGGACTTTGCCTGTCTGCTTGGAACATGCCTGGGGCTCGAACCCCAGCCGCTCCAGGATCCTTCTACCAGTCTGAGTGCGTAGCAGTCTCTGATATTGCGATACTGTCGCCGCTTCAAGGAGCTCGTCTAGGGTGTTGGACACCCCTAAACTTAAGATTTTATTCGTTGATGTGTTCGGGGGAAGACCGAGATCCGTCTTGATCCCCTTCCTAATAATGATCTCGACCTTGTCCTTCTCTGCTTTGGTGAATTTCAGGTAGGGGGCTACGTATACGACCCTGCTAATTACGAACGATTGCACTAACCTTAGGAGGTTCGCTTCCTTCATACCCGCGTGTTTGTTTGCTATTCGCTTGAGTAATCGGCACGTCTGGCTGGTACTCACTTCCAGTCGTTGGATCGTCTCGGCGTTTTTGCCGTTTGCTTGAATCCGCAAACCCAAGACCCTGATACTGTCGACTGTGCGAATAATGTTACCGTTTACCCTGAGCTCGATGCCGTGCCCCGGGTCCTGTCCCCTTCCCCGTCGCCGCTTCTGTGATGTTAGGAAAAGGACCTCCGACTTCTCCGCCGAGCACCTGAGGCCAATCGGCTCCAGATATTCCTCGATAGCTTTGATTGCCCTCTGCAGCGTCTCTTCGATGTGCCCGTCACTGCCTCTATTCATCCATAGCGTCAGATCGTCCGCGTATAGCGTATGGTTCAGTCCTTCTATGCTTGCCAGCTTCCAGGGGAGACCCATCATCACGACGTTAAACAAGGTGGGCGACAGAACTGATCCCTGCGGCGTACCCTTGCTTCCCAGTTTAATACCTTCCAATGACTGCCCTCCCAAGCTGATCGTTGCCGTTCTATTCGTAAGAAAATCCTTTACATAATTGTAAGTCTTCGTGCCCACATTGAGAGCTCCGAGACTCTCCAATATGGCCGAATGCTTCACATTATCGAATGCTTTAGAAACATCTAATCCTACGACTACCCTGGTGTCTACTGTTTTGTTGTCTATCACCTGTTCTTTGAGCTGGAGCATGATGTCCCATGCCGATAGATGAGACCTAAAACCAATCATGGTGTCGGGGTACAGTCCCTGATCTTCCAGAAACCTATTCAGCCTGCTCTGAATAACATGTTCCATTAATTTGCCCACGCACGAAGTAAGTGAAATGGGCCTTAGATGTTCAAAACTAGGTTTCTTTCCAGGCTTTGGAATGAAGACGAGGTTGGCATCCTTCCACGCGGGCGGAAGCTGCCCTCTGTCCCAACAGTCCTGCATGTACGCTGTCAGATTTCTGACCGACACATCGTCCAGATTTCTGAGCATCTTATTATTTATCCTATCCGGCCCTGCAGCCGTCTTCGTCCTCAGACGGTTTATCTCGGCCCTGACCTCACCTACCGTGATCGGGGTGTCAAGATCTGGGTTCCCTAAACCCGAATACTCGGGCAGGGACCCAGACCCCACACAGCTGAGATATCTATCCCTGACCTCAGCGATGAGCTCATCGGTCGTTCCTTCATATTTGTAAACGAGCTTTTGTAGCTGCTGCCTAGCCTCTAGCTTGGATTTGTCCGGGTCTAGCAAGTGCCGCAGCAGATGCCAGGTCCTTGCACTACCAATTTTGTGGTCCATTTGCTCACAAATGCTGCTCCAGTTCTGCTTGGTGAGGGTCAAAGCGTATTCTTCTATCTCCTTATTCAACGCAGCCAACTGCCTGCGGAGATTTCTATCGCCTCTTTTCTGCTCGAGCCTCAAGTTGAGCTCGTGCTTTTTGCGCCACAGGTTTATCATGTGTCTGTCAACCCGTTCCTGGTTCTCATCCACCTCGATTTCCTCAGTTGCATCTTGGACCGATTGAATAACTCCCCTGCTCCATTCATCTATGTCTTCTATGCCATCCTGGCCGGACCGACTCTCCCTGAAAGCATGCCAATTCACAGTTTCTAGCTTCTTCGTGCGAGCTACTGAAGGACCGTCCTCTATGACTATCTCAATTATTCTGTGGTCGCTACCCAGATTTTCACCCGTGTTGCACCACGTAGCCGAGATCCTGCCTCCAACCAGAGTGAGGTCCGGCGTGGTGTCTTGCGAGACACTGTTACCCTGTCTAGTTGGCCTCAAGGGATCCGTCAAGAGAGTCAGACCATTCTGCTGTATGCTATTCCATAAATCCTTCCCTTTAACCTGCGCAAACCTGTATCCCCACGCGGGGTGATGAGCGTTGAAGTCACCCACTACGAGTAGGGGGCTGCCCTTCGCGATCATCCTGACTTTGGCGAAGAGATCGTCAAAACCACAGTTACGCCTTTGCCTAGGAGAGCTGTGTACGTTTAATATAAAAAGATTTTTATCCTTCCGCTTACGAGGGACTAGCTCGATCAGTACATGATCCATATGCATCGACCCCGTCTCGTGCTGCAACACTGTGACATTGCGTTTGACCAGAGTGACAACCTGAGTATTGTCCCATCGTCCCACATACGATTTATAGCTAGCAAGCTTCGCGTTCTTTCCACATTCCTGTAACGCTATGACTTCCGGCTTATCCCCGTTGGTCAGGAACGACTGAAGAACGGCTCGTTTACGCGAGAAACCCCTACAGTTCCACTGCCAGATCGTGTTACGGTGCTGGGCCATCTTTAAACTTCTGAATTTCTTGGCATAGCCATTGCCATTGCCCGTCTCTGTTCGCGGCCTCAGCCCTCATTTGCTCATTCATCTGCTGAATCATACCATGAAGCAGCTTCATGTCTTGTTCAATTTTATCGAAACGTTGCTCGTAGTTGTTTACAGTTTCTACATCCTTCACCCGCTTCTTTTTAGGAGGAGGATCTGCACGTGGTGTTTCCGACACCGATTGTGATACCTCTTTCTCGCCCTTCTGCGCTCCCTCATCTATGCGCTTATTTAGCAAAGTTATCTGCTCTCGGAGCTCTCTGTTTTGCTCCTGCATGTTGTTGTATTGTGCCTGCATGGTTCTTATCTGTTCCTGCATGAACCTGTTCTGTTCTTTGAGAGCCTTTACCATTGCGGAATCCTGAGAGCCCTTGTCCACCCAACCCACCTGTGAGTTCGGTGGCGCACTGTTCTGTGAGCTCTTGGACTGTATGCTCGAGGCACATTCGCGTGACGGCATCATCGGGCTATACTATTATCAATAGCGCATGTGCAGCCGGTGCCTAGAGGGATACAATGCCTTAAGACCTGGGGGTATTCTGTAAGAGTCCACCTAGTGGACTGTTCATTTCGGCTGTCGAGATTGGCTCCAGATGCACGAACGAGGAGCCAGTCAGACTCCTTCTCGCTTGCCATTGGGGACAGCTGAAAGGGACTGTCCACTAGGTGGACGCTTACAGCACCCCCCCCCCCCCTGATCTCTTGGATGTGCCCATACGACCCTTCCCCGCCCCCCTTTCCAATTCGTACTGTTACTCGCGCGTGCCTTTTTTTTAAGCATGAACATACATTCTCTTTGCACAAAAATAAGCCTTCTGTTGCAGTTCCACGTATTTGTCTGTGCTATTTAGTGATCCTGCATGTCTGAAAGAGTGCGCTGCCTTCCGAGCTTGTTCGCAAGGCCACGAAAAAAAAAAGAAGCAACTCATCGAATGCAAGCCGATTCACATGATAGTATACGACAAGAGCCAACCACGCATTAGCTGCAGCTTAATGTAGGCAGAAGTGCGCTGACAACACGTGCTCGGGGCACTTGTGTTGTCGTCTCACCCATTACGATCTTCGAAAAAATAAACTATGTTTGTGCAGGCGCAGCACTCATTCAATGCGCTCACAATGACGTACCGTTACAGTGAGCTGTATTGCCCTGGGACGGTAGCAGCTACAGTACTGTCTTTTGACGCTGGAAATTAGCGGCGGTATTTTAAAGGAAAGCTCCCTTTGCAAACGATCCCGGATTTGCCTGGCAGTGCTGCTGCTGGTCTTGTCGAATAGCTGATACTTGCGAAAAAATGTCACCACACTCTTATAGCTGGAACCGAACTTGGGTCCCCTAGCACATTACGCCAGCCCGATGCTCTAATCATTGGGGACCAATGACATGTAGACCTTTAACAGCGGAGCTGTTTAAGGCCCTTGGTTAGGCCGCGTAGGGCGAACAAAAACTGTGGGCCGATCCTGGAGGGCGTGCAGAAAGGCTCAAAGCGTAATGGCACATACCCCTGTGAAAGTTCTGGCGAAGCTGTTTCAGCTCGAAGTGTACGCCGCAAAACTTCCGCCTGGCGATGACGTCACCATGCGTCGCCTAGCAACGCTTCGCCCCAGCTGCGCCGACCGCGCCGAGCCTCGCCGCAGCTGCGTGAGCCGTGACGTCATCGCGCGCGCCTCATCACTTTGCCTTAGCTTTGCCGAACCATAACGTCACTGCGCCGTGCGGAGTGATTGCCGCGGCTGCGCAGACACGTAGCTAAGCCGTGACGTCGCTGCGCCGATCCACGGGATATATAGCTCCACGTCGCCGCCCCGGCGACACCAAAGCCCCGCCGTCTCCTCGCCGAGCCCATAGCCGAGAAGATGGGGTGGCCGAAGAAGAGCGTCACTCCTGAACAAGAGGAAGCCCTGCGCGAAAGCCGCCTTGCCGCTACTCGAGAGCGAGTGAGGCGACTTCGCTCCAATCTAGATTATCGCGCCGCCGAGGCAGCTTCGAATAGTCGGTTATTCGCAGAAGAGCCTGAGTTACGAGCCCGCGAAACCGAGCAAAACTATTTGAGCGCCCAGAAGCCTCCAGATACTTGAATGAGCGAGTGATCGTTGCTCCTTGTGCTGTCAATAATTCTGGGGCAATCTTGCGCAAAACGTGGCCGAGTCTCGAAGCATAACCTCGCAAAAACTTCGCCGAACCGAGATAAAGTTAAGAGTGGGTCGCCAGCTTCACTGTTTGCCCAGTCTTCGCACCACTAGTGTGAAGCTGCCCCTAATTGTTTATCGTGCCAACGCCAACTGCAGTTAAAACTCGATCTAAACGAATCAAACTACTCCCGTACTGCCAGTGTTTCGGTGATCAAATCTAACCTTGGCCTTCCGAACTTGTTCTTAAGAGGAAAAATTTCGCGTCTTTGTCTCTTTCATAACTTCTTTTTTTTTTCGAACCAGTCACTAAAACGCGAACCTTTATCACAACCATCGTACTTGTCAGTCCGTAATGATCACCAGTGTAAGGTCGCCATTCCTTTTTGCCGTACTAACCTGTTTCATGGTTAACTTATACCAAAGACTAGCTCAGAATAAAACCACCTTCCCAGTGCCATCGCCAGCATTGAAGATGTACAGTCATTCAAGGCCGGAGTTGTTGACCACTTCACAGAATAACGTGCGCATTTATTTGTTAATTCAATAATTTTTGTATTTTATAGGTACAATAATGTTGCTAACGGTATTGTCATTCATTGCCCTTGTTATTGACCTGTTAGAATAAGCTGCTCTTTTAATTATTGGTTTTTCTTTTTTTTTATATGTATAGCAATGCTGTTGTCTATATTATTGCGATTGTGCAAACAGAATGTACCCACCCCCTCTGTAATGCCACTTGGGCCCTGAGGGTATTGCAATAAATAAATAAATAAATAAATAAATAAATAAAATGACGGAAGATGGTTTTACGAATTTCCCGATCTTACGAAGAAATTTCCATTCACCAGCAGGTACCCATAGGGTTCAATGTTGCATCAACTCGAATTGACGAAACTAATAGCCGCCAAACCGGATTTAACGAAGGTTTTCCTGAAACAGATAAGTAAGGAAAGCTGTGATTTCTTTCTTAATTTGACACTGATGGGTTTTTCTTTGAGAGTGCGCTCTAACACTGCCAAGTTACAACACCTAGTCGCTAGGCGCTCTTGTCACGGCATATCGGCAGCGTCTCATAGCTTCACGTGACCTTCTACCTGGCCTGCGTCGCATAGCGAGAAGAAATCAGGCCGCCCACGCGGACTTTGCACACGCGCAGGCGTAGGTTAGCGGCAAATGCAATGCCGCGGTAGCTTTTGCGTGTCGCTACGTTACAATTATAGATTTCGATGGACCGAAAGATCCCATTCTCGATCTTACGAACATCTCGATTTAACGAATTAATTGGAGCGTGATCATCCCTTCGTTAAATCAAGTTTCAATTGTAGGTCTTTCAGACGTTCACCATTTCTCTCAATATGTGTAGGAGGCATGCGCGAGTTCACACGCGCATCGGCAAGCTTTTCTTTTTCTCTACCCAGAGATGCATGAATAAAATGCACAAATTTATGGTATTTGATTAGGCACATCACGTAAGCTTCGTTTTAAAAAAATCGTAGATATGCGTTAGATCTGCACAATTTTTTTCGAAATTCGAAGCACCGTCAAGAAATCGTCGAATTTAAGGCGACCTCGGAGCTTCCCAACTCACGCTTTGAAAAACGAAAAGCGATAGGACTACATGCGGGTAATTACGGCACTGTTATTTTTCAGCACAAAGACTCGGCAAACAAGTTGACAGGACAGAGCGCTCACTATCGATTGGTGTTTATCGTTCAATTCCACTTGTCTATTCTCTTCTTCTATTCTTGTCCTGCTTACTCGGTTGTGCTGTCTCTGCGCTCGAAAACAGCACTATATTCGTTGACTGCAGGTTGTTTCTCTCTGCTCCTTCCCTAATTTCTGGTTCCTCGATGCTGGCTGCGAATTGCCAGCCCCCATTCCGCCCACGTTTACAGGCGGTTCGGCTCGGGTAGGCCGCTAACCCGCGGGCGGGATAAGCGTGGCCGACTCACGGGGCCCTCCTCCACCCTACCGCAAAGCTTTTGCGGGATCCCCGGAGGCGGAATGTATAGTCCTAGAGGCCGGCTCGACCCGCCTTTGTCGGGTGCATGTAGACGGCCCGAGAATGCCGATTGCTTTAGCGGTTACTCGGCCGCACGGTCGGTGAGCACTCAGAATCGGTCGCGTATCGCTTATGCTGCAGTGCCGTTATAGAATTCTTGTAACACAAACGTTGGCGACTACAAGTTGCAGCAGTTGATTGAGCTTGTTCGAACTGCATGCTAAAATAAGCAGCGCGGGAAGGCAGTGACCCGAAAATAAGAAGCTGAGCACGTTGCAACAGATATATCACATGTATATCTCTTGTATATATATATTGTAAGGAAGATGACGAACTTCGACGCAGAGTCAGCAGCATCGGCAGCATCAAGCGCGCAGCAGAAGCTCGAGCGAGAGGACTGGGCTTGGTGCATCCTACGACCCGCTGTCGCTACGAACTCCAATAAATCCCCTTTATAAGTGGTGGAGGTGCTGGGTAACGTTCCACTCTACCATCCTGGAACTTCGTTCGCGGACGCTACCCTCTGCCATGCCGGACGCCGACCAGCAGACTTTTCCATCGCCACCCGTCCCTTGCGCTGGCACCGTTCGCCAGCCGGAACCTCCCATCTTCAGCGGAACCGACGACAACGACGTTGAAGAGTGGCTGTCATCTTATGAACGGGTGAGCGTTCACAACAAATGGAATGACTCGGACAAGCTGGCTTACGTATCCTTCCATCTTGCGGGCGTCGCCAGTCTCTGGTTCAGGAATCATGAGAGGGATATCCGAACGTGGTCGGCGTTCAAGACGTCGATTACCGAAGTACTTGATCGACCCGCCGTCAGGATACTCCGAGCCGAGCAGCGTTTGCGTACACGCGCACAGGACACGGGTGAGACGTTCACCAGCTATATAGAAGACGTCCTCGATTTGTGCAGGCGCGTGAACGCTGCCATGACGGAAGCGGAAAAGATTAAGCACGTCATGAAGGGAATCGATGATGACGCGTTCCAGATGCTTCTGGCCAAGGACCCGCGCACTGTTGGCGACGTTATCAGCTTGTGCCAGAGCTATGATGAATTGCAAAAGCAGCGAGCTCTGACAAGGCGACATCCCACACCTAATGCGGCGTCACTCTGCAGCCTGACAACCGGCCCCGAACAAGCCTCCCTGATAGCCCAAATCAAAGATTTCGTCCGCGAAGAAGTCGCACGACAGCTGTCTCTGGTGTCCATCACTCCGGAGTCTGCCAGCACTTTGCCGTCTCCTCTCCGTAATGTGATCCATGAAGAGGTCACGAAAGCGCTGCCAGCTGTTCACCAGCAGGATGCCGTGGCTACACCGTTAAATTATGCTGCGATTGCTGCAATGGCCCCTCGCAGTGCGCCCGTACCACGTTTCCAGCAGCCTGTGCACCGCCCTCCTCCTCCCGCTCCCTGGGCCAGCACTGCCGTCGCTAACCCGCGGCGTACGCCGGACAATCGGCCTATATGCTTTGCATGCAGGTATCCCGGTCACGTCGCAAGGTTCTGCCGCCGCCGATCGCAGGCGTTCGTTGACGATCGAGGAGCGTCCTATGTGCCGCCCGATCCAAGTGCGCCTTACGGACCCTTCGATCCATCACCACCTCGCTCCCAGACTGATCGCCGTCCTCGCTTCGAACGCTTCCAGTCACCCTCCCCACGTCGCCGATCGCTTTCCCCTATGCGTCAGCGACCCGTCTCTAACGAAGAGGGAAACTAGACGACGCAGCTCCTGAGGCAAGAACTGCGCAAGTGTCGACATGCCGAAGTCCTCCTCCTTTACCTGCCAATGTCATTGATGTGTTTGTCGAAGATGTCGCTACAGTCGCCCTCGTCGATACCGGTGCCGCTATTTCAGTTATGGATGCCAGGTTTTGCCGCTTGCTTGGTAAAGTGACGACGTCTCTGTCTGGATTGTCGCTTCGAACGGCAAGTGCTCAACCAATTCGCCCTACCGCTGCTTGTACAGCCCGTGTAAACATACAGGACGTTTTATACACGATTGAGTTCATAGTTCTTTCATCGTGCTCCCACGCCGTTATTCTAGGATGGGATTTTCTCTCACGCCACAATGCCATCATAAATTGCACTCGGGCTGAGATTGAACTTTTCCACCTTGGTGACCTGGCCTCGGTCGATGCTCATCCTGCCGCTAAACTTCTCGTGCAAGAAGACACCTGTATTCCCCCGTGCTCTTCAGCATTCGTACCGGTCTCGTGTAGTGCTATATCCGACGGGACGGTCTTATTCATGCCCTCTCATCACTTTGTTACCCGAAAAGCGCTTCCTTTGCCCTTTGCAGCTCTTGACCTCGCCGCCGGTGTCAGCACGATGCCCATATACAATCATCTTTCGTCGCCGTTATCACTGCTCCGCCGCGAATGCCTTGGTTACGTCGAGTCGGTTGATTCAACCCGAATTGTCTCCGTCCTCGACGAAGTGCCTTCTACTGCCGTTCATGAACTGAGTGCCCTCTCCGTAGCCGACTCAGCATGGACAGATGTGTTCAGCCCATTCATCGCCGACGATTTGACACATTCGCAGCGATCTCAACTTCTCGCACTCCTTCAGCACTTCCAGCGTGCTTTCGACGTTGCGCAAACATCTCTTGGCCGTGCATCGACAGTCGAGCATCACATCGACACTGGCTCTCACTCACCGCTGCGACAAAGACCATATCGCGTGTCTGCTACGGAACGTCGCGTCATTGCAGAACAGGTCGATGACATGCTTCGTCGGGGCGTCATTCAACCTTCACAGAGCCCATGGGCCTCTCCTGTGGTAGTCGTCACGAAGAAAGACGGTTCCATCCGCTTCTGTGTTGATTTTCGCCGTTTGAACAAGATCACACTGAAGGACGTCTACCCATTACCACGCATCGATGATGCTCTGGAGTGTTTGCAGGGAGCCGAGTTCTTTTCTTCGCTGGATTTGCGGTCAGGATACTGGCAGGTTCCGATGGCAGAGGCCGATCGCCCGAAAACTGCCTTTGTTACACTAGACGGCTTGTATGAATTCACCGTCATGCCTTTCGAACTGTGCAACGCACATGCTACGTTCGAAAGAATGATGGATAATGTTCTGCGTGGCCTCAAATGGAAAATCTGTCTTTGCTATCTTGACGACATTGTGGTGTTCGCCCCTGATTTCGCAACGCACCTGCTCCGCCTCCAGCACGTACTCACTTGCTTGACCAACGCCGGGTTGCAACTTAACCTGAAGAAATGTCGATTTGCTGTTCGTCAGCTCACAATTTTAGGCCATGTCGTGTCAAAGGAGGGCGTTCGCCCGGATCCCGAGAAGCTACGTGCTGTTACTGCGTCCCCAAAACCTACCACTATCAAAGAGCTACGCAGTTTCATCGGCCTCTGCTCTTACTTTCGGCGATTCGTTCGAAACTTTGCGTCAATTATATCACCTCTCACGCAGCTCCTTGGTGGCTCTAGAGATCTCTCATTATGGTCTCCAGAGTGTGACGACGCCTTCACAACCTTGCGCTGTCTTCTCACGACGCCACCCATTCTTCGCCATTTTGACCCTCAAGCGCGAACCGAACTTCATACTGACGCAAGTGGTGTAGGCCTTGGTGCTGTGTTGGCACAACGTCAACCTGGCCACACAGAATACGTCGTCGCATACGCGAGTCGCACGTTAACCAAGGCGGAGGCCAATTACAGCGTAACAGAAAAGGAGTGTTTGGCCATTGTGTGGGCGCTTGGCAAGTTTCGCCTATATTTATACGGCCGATCTTTTGACGTAGTGACCGACCACCACGCACTATGCTGGCTGTCGACGCTAAAAGACCCATCCGGCCGCCTTGCCCGCTGGGCATTGCGAATTCAAGAATATGACATCCGCGTGGTTTACCGTTCCGGGCGAAAGCACTCCGACGCTGACGCGCTATCCCGATCACCGCTTCCCCCGAAGGCCAGTCACGACTCCTCCTGCGAGTGCACATTGTCATCTCTGGACTTTGACACGATCGCCTCTGCACAGCGTGATGATCCCTGGACTGCATCTCTGTTCGACCTTCTCTCGGATACGTCGAAAGTTCCAGCGTCACGAACGCTTCGGCGCCAAGTTCCACATTTTGCGATTCGAGACCAGCTACTGTATCGCCGCAACTATGCCCCAGAGGGTCGCACATGGTTACTCGTCATTCCGCGAACCTTGCGATCAGAGATTTGCTCCTTGTTCCACGTCGACCCTCAGTGTGGCCACGCGGGAGTCTTCAAGACCTACGAAAGACTTCGACACCGCTATTACTGGCGGGGAATGTACAATTTCGTTCGCAACTTCGTCCGCTCTTGTCATGAGTGCCAACGTCGCAAAGCGCCACCGCACAACTCCGCCGGTGAACTCCAGCATTTACAATGCCCATCCCGACCCTTTGATCGCGTGGGCATAGATTTCTACAAGCCACTTCCGTTGACTCCTACCGGCAACAGGTGGATCATCGTTGCGGTAGACCACTTAACACGTTATGCGGAGACTGCTGCTCTACCAAATGCTACAGCGCAGGAGGTCGCCAATTTCATACTACGCCGTTTTCTCCTTCGTCATGGAGGTCCACGTGAACTTTTGAGCGACAGAGGCCGCACCTTCTTATCTGAAGTCATCGAACAACTGCTTGTTGCATGTGCTATTGTTCATCGTAAATGCACTGCCTATCACCCACAGACTAACGGTACCACGGAGCGCTTCAACCGAACTCTTGGTGACATGCTCGCCATGTACGTCTCACCACATCACTCTAATTGGGACCTAGTTCTTCCGTTTGTCACCTACGCCTACAACACCGCGACTCAGGCCACTACCGGATTCTCACCCTTTTACCTTCTTTACGGCCGTCATCCTTCGCACACAATCGACACCATTCTGCCCTACCGGCCGGACCCATCCGAATGCCTGCCGATCTCGGAAGCAGCCAGACACGCCGAAGAATGTCGCCAGCTGGCCCGCCAATTCACCTCAGACGACCAGAACCGTCAAAAAGCCGTTCACGACGCCCGGAACTCGACTCCCAATTTTCTCCCGGGCGCCCTCGTCTGGTTGTTAGTGCCACACCACACGCCTGGGCTCGCTTTAAAACTCCTTCCGAAGTACGACGGGCCATACCGCGTTCTCGAGAGAACATCACCCGTTAATTACCTGGTTGAGCCGCTCACGCCGCCGTCCGACATGCGACGTCGGAACCGTGAAGTCGTTCACGTTCAGCGCCTCAAGCCGTATCACCTTTCTATCGTCCTTCCGGACAACTAAGTCGCCAGGATGGCTCCTTTATTTCCGCGGGGCCCTTGTAAGGAAGATGACGAACGTCGACGCAAAGTCAGCAGCATCGGCAGCATCAAGCGCGCAGCAGAAGCTCGAGCGAGAAGACTGGGCTCGGTGCATCCTACGACCCGCTGTCGCTACGAACTCCAATAAATCCCCTTTATAATATATATAGTTCAAAAAATAGAAGCACGTAGGAAAACATAACAAGACTTTACTGACGATTCGGCCGGGGTCAGGCCTAATATGCAATACGAAGCCTCAAGCCACCTGGTATTATTGGAGGGACAGTGAGACCAATTTTGTTTAGAAATTGTTTAGAAACAATGAGGAGGCGCACCTTCCAGCCATCAGCCTTCCCCATCAAAAAGCGTCCTTGCTGCGCGTATTTGGAACAAACGCTGCCGACTCCGGTTACTCTTTACTTCACTATATATATATATATATATATATATATATATATATATATATATATATGCACGAGAATACAGGAAACGAAGGGGCCCGATTTTTTAGTCATATCATAAAAAGCAACAAATATAGAATATTGATTAATTTATTCACAATACTGCCAGTCTCATATCGAGACCATAGCACGTGGGCATTTGCTTACCCATTCAATGCATGTTTTATATAACGAACGGTAAAAACATCCAACCATGTAAATGGAAATACATCAAACAGGCTGAAAGCGCAATTTTACAACAACAATACTATTAATAAAAAGTGCAAATCACACAAATCGTACGCTTCAGGGGCGCTATAACGTAAAATGATTCCAAACTGTTTTGATTCCAAACTCCTGACGTCAAGTTTGCGTAACCACCGACGCAACCATTGGGCGGTGACCCGCAGCGTTGTCGGAACAACCCAATCAAACACTCTCCTCGTCAACTTTGTTCGCCTTCAAAACCAATAACATTGCCTACACTCAGTGGTTTTTATTATTTAATTGGGTGACAAGAGACGAGGAGCACGCTCTAGTGGAGAGGGTTTCGATGGCGCCGGGCCAGCACAGTGAAAATAGATAACCGCATGAATAGGGTGGTGCCGGGTTCTGCGATTGGTCCGCTTCGCCTTACTTAGCTTGCGGTGGCTGGTCGAAAATCGCGGCGGCGTGGAACGGAAGGATAAGAATGCCGCTAAAACGGATCCTCAGCAAGGAAGAGTTGGCGGAGCGATGTCGTATAGGTGCCGATAGGGCTCGATAACGTTTTACTGCCAAGCAAAATGGTTTATCATGCATAAATGAATATATGCTCACCGGCAGGTGCGAGTAACGAGGGCCTGAGTGATAGGCGGGCAGCCATCTTCTATTCCTTTCCGAACGGGGCAGTCTGTGGCTATTCAGAAAAATTTTCAGTTTTCTTCGGCATATTAATGCATTTTTTTCCCGTACACGTCACTTTGACGCGGTCAGTTTGTGTGGTTTTGTGAGGCCGCGTGGCAGACAGGCGAAGTGGGCGTAGCCCGAAAACATTGGACCAATAGCAGAGGTCTAATGGTGAAAAGGCGTCCAATAAGGAACAATTATTTTTCTTCTGCGGTGTTTAATTATGCATAATCAGTGTGTACACGTTATATCACATGGGGAGCTATCGCGGTTTTTGTCACGTCGCGTGACAGACAGGCGAAGTTGGGAGTGGCTTGAAAATGTTTTGACCAATCGTGGTGGGCTGATTGCAGAATCGGAAGCAAAACAGTTTGGGATTATTTTACGGTATAGCGCCCAAGAACTATTTTTCGTAACTCCTTATTTCATCTCTCAATGCCTTAACAAAATCAGACTGTGATACTGCGTTAGTTATCTAGATTATTCCACTCGCGAACAACATGAGGGAAACGGGAAAACTGAAAAGTATCTTTATTACACAGGAACTCATTTAGTGTATACAGATTATTATGACGAAGTATGCGGGATTTAGGAAAGGTAATCTATGCAGAAGCATCCATTTTTAGTCCGTTGATGCAGAAATTTTAGACGAGCTCGTTTTGCTGGAGCACCCAAAGTTGCAAGTCCTGACTGTGTTAGCAGAGAGTAGGTGAATGACTGCGTCGGTATTTTCTGTGGACAAATCTAGTTGCCTTTCTCTGGATGCGTTCCAGCTTAGATATATTAGTTTTACTGTACGGGAACCATACGACATTAGCATACTCAAGGACAGGTCTCACAAATGTAGTGTAAGTTAAAAGTTTCACGTTAGTTGGTGCCAGCCGCAGGCACCTTTTGAGAAAAAAAAACAGTTTTCGTAATGCACAAGAAGTAACGTTGTTAATATGCGATGTCCAGGTAAGGTCGGACGTTATTGTTAAACCAAGGTACTTATGCTGTTGAACTCTAGTTACAAAGCTGCCGTTACGTGTGTAGGGGAAAAGCGATGTGGGCTTTTTTCTCGTTACTTTCATACAAACCTTCTGTTTGTATTAAGGGTCATTTGCCAGTTATCACACCGTTTGGTTATTTCTGATGTTGTGTTATTGACCAGAACTTCATCATCGTGATCACGTATTTCTCCGTATATTGTGCAGTCGTCTTCAAATGTTATTTGTAATGTGATCGATAAAAATAAAAAATAACAGCGGACCTATTACTGAGCCCTGGGCACCCCTGATGTAACAGGCACCGGAGCAGATGGGATGTTTTCGATGATGACAAATTGTGATCGCTGAGATAAGAAGTTTTTATCCATGCAGTAATGCGTCCATTTCCAATCACAAGTGCAATTTTGGCAGTTAGTTTACTATGGCACACACAATCAAACGCTTTACTGAATTCTTGTAAAAGTAGGTCGGTTTCATTAATAATACTTAAAGCAATACCGTGTACCCCCTGTGTTCGCTGAGTGACTGTCGACAAATCTCTTTTAAAACCGTGCTGAACATCTACTGAAATATGCTCTTCGAAATATGCGGTTAAGTGTTTATATAAGTAAACATCAGTATAAATAAGTGATATATAAGTGATATACAAGTAACTGCATTTTTCAATGTGTCAAGCGTATTTACAAAGATCAGAAGCACAACGTCGTGGTTATCTTAGGTTTATTTACCCAACAGTTAGGTCGGTGGACCGACCTTTTTCAAAGGCCTTATAACCCTGTATCCGTTGAAAAAGGTAGGTCCACCCACCGACACTGTTGGGAGAATAAACCGAAGATAACAGCGAAGTTGTGCTTGCCATATATATAGATATATATGGCGACATTTGCCCAGCATCTGTAATATCCGGATGGGGTTCTCACGTGCATAGGCAACGCTGGTCTTCAGCTCCACACTAAAAAGTGCCATTTTGCAATTAAGATGGTCAAGGTCTTAGGTCATACTGTGAGTAAGGAGGGTATTCGACCTGATCCTGGCAAGATTTCGGCGGTGCTTCACTTTCCTCGTCCAGACATTACCAAGGAACTGCGCAGTTTCCTTGGCATCGCTTCCTATTTTCACCGGTTTATTCGCGACTTCACCTCTATAGCTGCTCCTTTACACCACTTACTTCATTCTGGTGCTCCCTTCGTGTGGTCACCTGAATGTGAATCTGCCTTTGTCCAGCTAAAGGGCGCCCTCACATCTGAACCTGTCCTGTGTCATTTTGATGAGACTGCTCCCACACTCTTGCACACGGATGCTAGCGGCCATGGCATCGGTTCTGTGCTCCTCCAGCGAGACAACTCTTCGCGTGAGAGAATCGTTGCATATGCCAGCCGAGTGCTCAAACCTGCCGAGACGAACTATACTATCACCGAGCAGGAGTGCCTAGCTGTCGTTTGGTCTGTCCTGAAGTTTCGCCCTTATCTCCACGGCCGCCATTTTACCATCGTTATGGACCATCATGCCTTATGCTGATTTTTCACACTCAAGAACTTGTCAGGACGTCTTGGTCGCTGGATTCTTCGTCTGCAGAAAATATGACTTTGAAATCATCTACAAATCTGGCAAGAAGCACCAAGACGCAGACGCTCTTTCACGGTGCCCGCTTCCTACAGCTGCTCTTATCAATAGTTCTGCCAACACCTCCAGTGACGCACACATCAACGTCTCTTCTACGGCGGTTTTGTCATTCGCCGCTCTTGATCATCTCACTTCGAACGACCCTGAATCATTTGCGTCTCAATAAATCGCCGACTCGTACTGTCGACGTATTATAGACCATCTTCATAGAGCTTCGCGCCCGCCTAACGCCCGGCTTCGTCGACAGCTGACACAATTCAAGCTGGAAAACTTCGTGCTGTACCACCATATCCACCATCCTGATGGACGACGCTGCTTGCCCGTGCTCTATCTTTGCCTTCGTGCGCGTGACCTTGAGGCCTTTCATGACGATTTGACTGCTGGCCACCTTGGCATACAGAAAACTTACGACCGCATCACAAGTTGCTTCTACTGGCCTGGCCTGTCTACCAGTTTGGTAAGATACGTCGCTTCCGTCGAAAACGGCCAACATCAGCTCCTGCCGGGCAACTACTGCCAGTCTCATGTCCTGCGGAACCATTCGAGGTAGTTGGCATCGATCTCTATGGGCCACTTTTCATGACTCCCGCCGGTAGTTGATGGATAGTGACAGCCGTCGACCACCTGACGCACTATGCCGAAACAGCTTGTGTAAGTTCAACATCGGCTTCCGAAGTTGCTACCTTCATTCTTCAATCCATAATGCTGTGTCACGGCGCCCCTCGTGTCCTTCTGAGCGACCGCGGAAAGACATTCCTTTCCCAACTGGTAGGCGAAGTGCTCAGAGCCTCTGGCACCACTCACAAGACTACATCTATTCAATCCCTTCTCCCCCTTCCCCAGTGCAGGGTAGCCTACCGGGCTCATCCTGGTTAACCTCCCTGCCTTTCCCTTATGACTTCTCTCTCTCTCTCTCACAAGACTACATCAAGTTATCATCATGAGACCAACGGCCTGAGTGAGCGGTTTCATCGTGCGCTCTCTGGCATGATAGCCGCCTATATTGAACCAGATCACAAATTGGGATACAATTTTGCCATTCGTCACCTTCGCGTATAACACCACCGTTCAACGCACAACTGGTTACTAACCATTCTACCTTGTTTATGGCCGTTCACCCAATTACTTTCTCAATGTTTCTTTCGTCTCTGCCCCTGTCAGTCCATCTCCATCTTCCTGCGAATAATATGTTGCCCGCCTCCTCCATTGTCGCCAGTGAAGCCAGACACCGCAGCCAGACAGACAACGGGACCCCAAGGATCATTATGACGCATCTCATCGCGTTGTATTCCAACAGCCTGGTGATGAAGTGCTGCTCTGGACACCAGTTCACACTCTTAGGTTGTGCAAGAAGTTTAAGTTTCAGTTTACTGGCCCCTACACGGTCCTGGAAATGACTTCTCCCGTTTATTATCGTGTGACCCCTGTTTTTTCCTCAACTGACCGCCGTTGCCACTCTGCCGAAGTGGTCCACGTTTCTCGTAAGAAGCCCTTCACGCGGCGCTACTCGTACCTTTAGGCAGAGGCCAGGATGGCCGCTCACGCGCGAGGGAAATTACATAGTGTGGGCATTTGCTGTGCGCTTCATCATCTGTATATTATCATCATCATGCATGTGCCCTTCATCATCATCGCACGTGCGAGAGCATCATCAGCGTGGACTATGCCGAAGGCTGTGCATGCCGGTTGTTGATGCCGCTCTCATTCGCCGTGTCTCTCGGGCTCAATACAGGTCCACCCTTACTGTGAAGTCACAATATATATGTATATATATCCTGTCAATTTCTTCGCGTATGATAATTTTAATGAAAGGTAATTTTATTTCCCGAGTATTGCCATATATTTGTTAACTTTTCTGGCTTTCCGTTAAAGGGTAGTACTATTGCAACTTGCATGGGCTTTTAAAGACGGCTATAAAGGTTTAAGGGACACGTCATTTGCGAATCCGCTGAATTCTTGCAAATGCTACGCACATAGTTTTTCTGACCAAGATAGCAATATAAACAATCAGGAGCACGTCATGCCTCTACACAGTAGAAATGGGCAAATACTGTAACCAGTTACCCGTAAACAATCATGGCCGACTGTATCTGCCCGACTAGTTTTCATTTCGGCTACCCATCTAAGCGCTTTTGTGGACCAATCGCGAAGCTGGCGTATTCTAAAAATGCGGACGGGCCGTCTAAAACGTGGGCCTAACTTATGATCGGGCAGTCTAAAAACGTAGGCCTAACGTTGTTTGCAGCGCTCTTCGATAAAAAAGTATTGCTTAAAAGTTCTTTCAAATTTAGTTTTGTCGAAAAAAAAAGTTCATGCAGATTCAGTGCAAACGTTCGAATCACTGTCTTGACAGCCGGCGCCAAGGCACCGGCCGAGAGCGCCGACCAAAGCACCCCGCGATGCGCCGTCGGTGGGCGCTACAGAATCTATGCGAAGCGAAGCTTAAGTAAAGCGAATAATTAAGTGTTATACAGCTAACGAGCAATGCGTATGATTTGACGAAGGCAGGTGTATGCGCAGAAACGTACGACACGTATCAACAACACAGTATCGAGCAATATCAAGCAATACTTTTCAAGCAAGACAGTGGCCCAAAACCAATCTGAAACATTGGTCAAGAACTTGCACAGCACGAGTGGTACATTTCGAATGGCTAAATCAAAGAAAGCAATCTAAAGCAAGGAATCCTTCAAATGCAAATAATTATTCTATTAACATATCATTTTGCTTTAGAGATATGTCTAGCAGCCAACATTATATCTTCATTTCTTTCGTGGAAATCGAACGTTGTGGGATACATGAATAGACAAGAACCGACTGGCACATGCTTTCAGTCTAAATCAAAGGAAAAGAAAGCAAGTCAAAGAATCCCTTAAATATATCTCGCCATTACATTATCAGAACTATGTTATTTAGAGATGCCTGCTCGCTGACAATATAGGTACAAGTTCTTTACAGGCGGTTATTTTTTGTAATGTAGAGCAGTGGTGGACATATAATGTCAACATAGAAGGTTTATATTAGCCACTTCGTGGCCATCTTCATATACCCTTTTTTATACGTATACAGAAATATATTCGGCCAGACAACATCATCCAGCCAGCAGACACGGTGAGGGAAATCTGGGAGGATTCACACAGAAAGGTTAGCTGTAAAATGCAATTCGTATCGAAGATTAGTTTTGCCTGAATGTTTTCATTTAACAAAACTGGCAACGCAGCCAAACGAAAACTTTGCGAACGATACGTTCATTTCGCTGAGAACTAAGCAATAAGCAGCGGCGTTACGGGGCATTAGCACAAATAACACCACCAAATGTTCCCTTTGTTGAAAGACGTCTAAAGCATGACAGATAACTCAGGGCTCAGTCAACCGAGCACTTACGCACTTAAGTATTACTTTATTTCTATAGCCCAGGGAACCGTGTTTGATCGTCGCGTGGGTCTTGGCGTAGAGCAAACAATCTGTGGCAGCACGCACAACCGCGAAGCAACTGCGGCATAAAAGCACGGACTCGATTGTCGAGGATCCGACGTTCGTGTTTTCTATCTTTTGGTCGGTGCGGAGCGTGCTGTCGACCGGAGTCCCGATTTATGGGATACAGTTTCTAAAAACGGTGTCGTTTGTGCAATGCTTCTCATTAAGCAAAGCAAAGGCTTTCAAGTTTCCGATGCGCTGAAAGGAACAGCTGTCCTGTAGCTGGCGCGCAGTGAGATTTATACAACTTAGCGGTCATGGTGGCAATGCAGTGTTGTCGGCAATAAATGGAACGATGTCAATGACCGGGGCTCGGTGCTTTATTTTTTTCTTTCTATTTATTGTCTTTCTTGTCCCTGCTTTCATTAAATTCACGATAGAGTGATCAAATGCATTTAATACGCATGTTTAATGCGCCCAATATTCTTTCTAATGTATAAATGCTGGCGCACATAAAGAGTGACGAAAATTACTAAAGAAAACTCAAGAAGACTGTTAACTACGATTGAGAGTTGTAATGATACGAGGAAAAATACACCGTCATTATAACACGACCATTATGAACAAAGACAGTTTACGTTCACAAACATGGAAAGTAACTTCATAACAAAGTAGGTATAAATAATAACATTCTGGGAAAGCTACGAAATATAGTCATCATAGTAATCAATCAACCTATTTGAATAATGTGTGCCCGAACAACCTGGTAGTCTTGGTAATGGCGTACCTGAGAATTGATAACACACACAAACGCACACTCATATATACGTACATACATAACAAAACTGGCATGGTATGTATATATATGTACGTACATAGCTGCAGCGGAAAAGGTTAGCAGAACTGACCGGTCACCCGAACAGACAAGTTGCAGTTCGCGACGTTGTTGTCCCCTAGCACGCCAAAAACGAGAGTGCCAGGCACTGCCCGTTTGAACCATGGTTCATCTGGCACTTCATATACCAATGTGCACGGGAACAAGAGCGCCGCGTACCGCAATGTCCCTGCTCCGGTCATCGGTCACTTGTGCTAATCTTTTTCCGCTGCAGCTGTACATATCTATAAGACCGAAACGTAACGATGGACGATGTTGCTCGGCCCCTGCACGTTAGTCTGGTCAGTCTCAGAACAAGGAATACAATGAATATCTGTCTTTTGATACTGAGTTGTTCCTTTTCTTCTGTCTTGGGTAAGCGCATAGTTAGCAATCACGACTTGCCCGACGATACAAATCGATCCTACTGTGCCAAAAAAAGAAAGAGAAAAACAAGAAACAGCCGGCAACTTCGGCAAAAAACTTCTTCCTAAAGATAGTTTTCTAGCCATGACATATTTATTTCGCAATTAAAGCAAAATTGACAAGTTATTTAAGGCTTGTTGATAAAGCGAGTTACTGAAGACCCAGAGAAATAATGGCAGGAGAGTCAACGCATCCTGACTGGCTTAATATGTTTCTGTGCGCATGTTTTTCGATCAAGTTTTTATTCTCACGTTGACGAAAGAATGCAGTGCATCTGACTTTTTGTCTTCTCAACGTTCGTTCAATTTAAAAAATACCACTATGCTAACCAATATTTACGTTCAATCCTTGCATTGCAAAGGGATCACCAAAATTCTTAGCAGGATGACAGTAACGCACATGCTTGACAACTGCGTTACAAGCCATTCCCGTACATTGGAGAAGGCGCCAGCAAGGGGAGGAACACGACGATCGAAGATGCGCTCCTGTGTTCGTTGTTCCGCCATCTTGACTGTGGCTTCGCCTCGTATATATTGTTCAAATACATTTTCCCTTTAGTATGGCCTTCTATTATCCCCGTCACAGTATGATAACAGGCGCTGCAACTGCTATTCTAGAATAACTGCTTCACGAAGTGTGCTTTTCGAAGTGTGCTGTAATAAAACTGTGCTTACAAGCCTGTTTAACTAAAACGTAGTCGTACCATGTACTGCTCTCAGACACGCTATGGGCCTCTGGATGTTGAGGCCAAAGTTCATTTTAAAAATTGAATTAGTTTCACGTCACCAACGGTTGCCGGAAACGTGGTCTGTCAGCTGGTCTTTTCGCCATTTTGATTCACACATGGGATATTTGGGGGAAAATCTTACCCGCCAATTTAGCTGGTGGGGGCAAGTACCCTAAAACAGCGCTTGCATGTAGGCTCCCTAACCTGCTTGGGATGCGAGCGACATCTGGATATCACTTTCACAAGTAAAGTACCCGAACGCGCTGCTTTAGGTCTGGTAGAAATGCCGAAAAAGGTGTATGTGTTTGAGTTTCTTCGTAGCAGAATTAGGTTTTCTCGTACATTCAAATTACAATCCGACGCTGATTGGTAAACAATCTGACGGTGAATCCGACGCCGAATGGTAAAGTCGTACTTTAACATTTTTCTGACCGATTTCACTGAGAAAATTCAATTTTTCTTCACCAAACCTTGAACCACGTGGAGGACCTGCGCGGTCGGAGTAATGGGGGTTGATTTTCCCCGCCACGCCCTGACATCGCACGCCGACGGCGGTTTCCGACGCCGGATGTTCTGCGACAAGGGGCCTTTATTCGCGTTAAAAACCGCTTAAATGAGTTCGGACGTGGGTACAAAGTAAAGGAAACACTCAAGATATAGAAGTCATAGTCGTGAGCATGACTCAGCAAAACAGACAATGAGTAAGCGAAAAAAGATTAACACTCAAAAACCTCTGGAATGGATTCGGACGTGGGCACTAAAGTGACGGAAACACTAAAGGATGATGATAGAAATCATAATCATAAGCATGATCCAGCATAAATGACAATGACTCAGCGCAAATACGTTAACACTCTAAAGCCACTGAAATGGGTTCTGACGTGAATACTAACGAAAGGAAACACCAAAGGATGATGGTAGAAGTCATAGTCATGACCATGACTGAGGAAAAATGACAATGACTCAGCGAAAAAAATATTTCCACTCAAAAACACCTAAATGGTTTGGCACGTGGGTACTAAGTGAAGGAAACACTAAAGGATGGCGGTAGAAGCCATAGTCATGAGCATGACTCAGCAAAAATGACAATGACTCAGCGAAAAGAAAGATTAACACTCAAAAACCACTGGAATGGGTTCGGACGTGGGCACTAAGTGAAGGAAACACTAAAGGATGATGGCAGAAGTCATAATCATGAACATGACTCTGCAGAAATGGCAATGACTACCACTGAAATGGGTTAGGATGTTGGCACTAAGTGAAGGATACACTAAAGAATTGCGGTAGAAGTCATAGTCATGACCATGACTCAGAAAAAACGAGAATGACTCAGCGAAAAAGATGAACACTCAAAAACCAATGGATTGGGTTCGGATGTGCTACTAAGTAAAGGAAAAGGCTAAAGGTTGATGGCCGAAGTCATAGTCATGACCACGACTATGGCTTTCGCCTTAAAGTCTCTTAGGTGTAGATAAAGGGACTCCTGAGGACTCATGACTTGAATGTCTTGAAATCCGTGTCATCTAGGTCATGAAAGAGCCGCCTACGTCTTGGTGCTCTCATGGTCGTTTCGTTAGCTTAGTAGGCTCCCCGCAGCACAGCTTCGCATAACATCGATTCCCACAGGACGTGGGATCTGCCGGGTTTTTTTTTATTTTACTGAGCTTTAAGAGCAAATGCTAACTCAGGAGCTCATTTCTATATAAATATGTGCAAACATAGAAATCATTTGTTTTAGTAACCACTGCACTGATATGGATGAATTTTGTTGTACTTGAATGGAGAAGGTCAAAATCTTGTGACTCTAGGATGCGCATATTTATTTAGGCCATCACCAAATTTAATTCATGATATTGCGTAATTTTAGAAAAGTCAGGGAGGGCTGAATTTTTTTTAAAGTCAGCCCCCCTATCAGATTTACAGCAGCATAACTCCACAATCAAATACCGTATCACAATTTTCTAAACTGTGCCTACTAACTCATCTACAGTGGGAAAGGCTAGCTGTTATACAAAGCTCTGAAAAATAGCACTAGTTAAGGAATAAAGCTTTTTCGAAACCCTTGTAATGAACGTAAGAATTTCACTGAGCCGGCAAAAACTTATATATAAAATTCGCCGCTATAAGCTCTAATGGATTACGTTTACATAAATACGAGGTCTACTTTTTTACTTTTTTGTGCGCAGTTGTGGATTTGTAAGCTTCGTGCTTCAATTTTCTGGGACCTACGTATTTTTGTAATTTTTTTTGCAAATTTTCGAAAGTATAAATAATAAATTTGCTTCTTACAACTAGCATTCATTTTTCTCTCTCAAATGCAACAAATTTCATTCCAATATGTTCATTGTGTGAAAGCATTCCAATCTGTTCTTGTGAAAGCATTTCCGCATTATGCAGCATTTGAGTAGGAAACCGAAGTTGGCCATAAACTGAAACTTCCTTTTAAGGTCGTGTTTTGGTTCCACAGCTGGCATTGACCCTAGTTTACTTGGCGTAATGTTTTGCGATCAGCCAAGATATAGTGTACCGGACCGTGACGGCACTGGCTTTTTGGAAGCAGACAAAAATTATTTCGTTTCTCTCAAATAATGCCATTTGTAAAGTTAATAGTTGAGGACAAAAACAGACAGTATTTGGAAGGTGCATTTACACATGAACACACGGTTAGAGCGGGAGAAACATTTGACGCTTTTCCTGCTTTCTAGGGCGAGATCAAACGAAGGAAATATACAGTTATCCATTCAAATTTCACCCAGCTTGTGTCAAATGAACGCCGTTTTATTCGCCACCATCGATCGCACACGAGACCACTAGGTTTTCCTCAGCCATAAGACACCTAAACCATAAAATGTTTCGAAGCTGGAACCTGCTAATGAACAAACCTATGTGCAAATTAATATGCTACGTCTCAATTTGTTGTACCGGGACGAGCCACCTCTATCGGAGCATGTTACGTAGGTTTCTGCATGGGTTACATAGTATACTTTGCATACCAGACTATGAGCTCAAAAAGGATGTTGATTTTGATGACGTGACCTCAACCTCAACAATGCACTAGTTAAAGAGTAAAACTTTTTCAAAACCCTTGTTATCAACGGAGCAGTTTCACTTAACCTTCAAAACTTCTATATAAATTTGGCCGCCTTCAAATGCTCGAATGGATTACGTTTACGGAACTGGATTTGTAAGGTAAGGTTGCAGTGACTGTCATGTACTTGAGGTGGTTTGCCCACCTTTGCGCCAACCTAGCCAAATAGGAGAGGTAGGTGCATGCGCACATGGACTAACGTATCACGGTAACATATCACGCATTACGCAATGCTATAACTAGAGACTAGATAACTGCTATAACTAGAGTATTTTCTTCGAGAGAAAATACAATATTGTATTTTCTCTCGAAGGAAAACCGAAGATAAGCTACCTGGCCACAATCCTCATAGTGGACTTGATTGATACCGCCTGGCATACAGATTATTCAAACAAAAATGAAATTCACATACAAGTTTGAAGGTGATCAATTCAACTACAACTTTACTTTGTCACGCCTTTAATCTTTCTGCTTGACTTATGCTTACGTTCCTTCTACGAGGACACTCCGGTGTAGTAGATTGGAAATTGTGGGTAGATAAAAGGTATTTAATAATTGTTTAATGCTGTATCCCCAGCGCCAAATCCCCGCAGGGGCGTCTGCGTCAGCAGGCGTTTGGTGAGCTGCGCCACCACGTACCCGAGCACATGAGGCTTGGACCCTCCCGCGTGTAGCCGTGCGCGGCTTAGCCGTGTCCGGGGAAAAGGGGATCCTGGGGGTTGAGCCAATGCCGGGTGTTTGGACCTTTACGGCCCCTCGGCGGAGGCAACACACCCCTTTGGCCTCGGCTTCACGTAGACGGCACCCCCGGACTGACCCACCCGGGGAAATCGGTAGTTGCCTCTTCCTGTCTCTCTACAATCTTCGTCTTTCTCTTTCGACTTTTCATCTTCCTGTCTTCTACTCTCTTCTATATTACTTCCTATTTTCTTGGCAGCGAGGGTTAACCCTGTGTGAGTAGCCAACCTAGGTTATTTCATATTCGGTTATAGTGGTGACGTACGGCTGGCGTCTGCAGGACCTGTGTTTACAGGCCCTGTAGCGTCCCCTTGTTGGGCTCCATGGTGGGTGGCTGGCGTTGCTGCCGAAAAATCTATATATCCTTATGGCTAGTTCCTTCCCATCACTCCCCGATCGCCGTCTGAAACGAGGGCGCACCGAAGACGTGTTCCAGTTCTTTGGACAACAAAAACAAAACTTCCCACGATTCCATGTAATTCACTCCGAAAAAGCAGGAAAACAAGTACGGACAATCTCTCCTTTTCTAGTCTCTAAATCCCTAACTGAGGCTCTTGGGCCAGGTTATAAGGCATCGAGGATGGCCAGTGGTGATCTCCTCTTGGAACTCCATGATCAGAAACAATATGAAAAGCTGCCTAATCTAGTGTCCTTTGGGGACATCCAAGTAACTGTAACCCCGCACCGCACCATGAACACCACCCGAGGCGTTGTATCAGACGACGATTTGTTGGAGCTGACTGAAGCTGAACTCCTAGAGGGCTTCAGTGAGCAGAATGTAATCAATGTTAAACGGATCAAGATGAGGCGCGACGGCAAGGAAATCCAGACCAAGCACCTGATACTTACATTTAACTCAAGTGTTCTGCCCGAATCCATCGAGGCTGGATACATCAAGCTTCGCGTTAGGCCATACGTGCCAAATCCTCTCCGATGCTTCAAATGCCAGCGGTTCGGCCACAGTTCACAGAACTGCCGAGGCCGCCAAACTTGTGCGAAATGCAGTGCTCATGAACACTCATCCGAGTCTTGTGAAAGCTCTCTACATTGTGTTAACTGTGATGGGGAGCACGCCGCATACTCGCGGTCGTGCCCATCCTGGAAAAAAGAAAAAGAAATTGTGACTATCAAAGTTAAAGAAAATATCTCGTTCAAGGAGGCACGCAGGCGGGTGTCATACCTGCCGAAGCGCAGCTTTGCCGAAGTGGCGCGTCAGGGGGCAGCGTCGCAACGGCTTCCGGCGGCTGTCCGGCCCACACCAGTGAGCCGGCAGTGACGCCATCTGCCCCCTCAGCGGCTGCAGCTAGCGCTGCTCCGCCAACTCACAAGAAGGGCCATCGACCTCCGGGTGGTGGCCTCCAGGGCCTCGTCCCTCGATACGAGGCCTTCCCGTCACACCAACCGCTCGCAAGAGCGCGTGCCCAGCGCCTCGCAAGAGGCGATGGACACCACAACCAGCCAGACGGCGCCGCAAGCGCCTCAGGAGCGGCGAGAATCGCGCGATCGCTCCAAAAAAGAAAAAGCCCGCATCACAGGGCCCGACAAGGGTTCTGTAAGCTAATTTGCAGTCCCTTCACACACAGCAAACCTCTTTTTCAATATTGACACGCAAATATTGCAATGGAACGTTAGGGGACTTCTCCATAACCTCGATGACGTTAAGAGCTCCTTCATAAATATAGTCCAAGGGTGCTGTGTGTCCAGGAGACGCATCTAAATCAACAAACACAAACTTTCTAAGGCAATACGCCGTTTTTCGCAAGGACCGTGACGACGCTACCGCCTCGTCGGGCGGTGTCGCTATAATTGTCGATAAAGGTGTTGCCTGTCAGCAATTAAACCTCCAAACTTCCCTTGAAGCAGTGCTGTCCGAGCAGTACTGTTCGGTAAACTAGTCACGATTAGTTCAATTTATATCCCCCCTTGGTATCAACTTTCCAAGACACAGTTTCAAAATTACATAAATGAACTTCTGCCGCCATACATAGTTGTCGGAGATTTAAATGCACATAACACTTTGTGGGGAGACTCTCGTTGCGATGCGAGAGGGCGGCTAATTGAAAACTTTCTGTTCTCTTCAGGCGCAATTATACTTAACCAAAAAGAGCCAACGTATTTCAGCGTTACACATAACACATACTCATCCATTGACTTAAGTATAGTATCGAGTACACTAATTCCATACCTGGAGTGGTCTGTTCTCAAGAACCCCTTAGGGAGCGACCATTTCCCTATTATGTTAAACTTAACGAAAAAGATGGATGCTTGCCAAGTTTTCCTCGATGGAACGTGGACTCGGCCAACTGGCAACTGTTCCGAGAGCTTACATGTTTAGGTGGCGATGACATTGCTGATTTTAATGTAGACGACGCTGTGGCCTATCTAACATGTTTTATTATTGACGCTGCTACGAGATCTATTACGCAAACTAACGGACTTACTAAGAAGCGTCGCATCCCATGGTGGAACGATGAATGTAGGAAAGCACGCAAAAATCAAAACAAAGCTTGGAGATTGCTTCGCGATTCTCCAACCACCGAAAACCTCATTAATTTCAAGCAGGTTAAGTCACAAGGCAGAAGAACCCGTCGACGTGCAAAAAGAGAGAGTTGGGAGAGGTACCTCTCTGGCATAAATTCTTACACAGATGAGGCGAAAGTATGGCATAGGGTGAATAAATTGAAAGGCCGGGAGTCGAACCCTCTACCCTTAGTAAGTACCCAAGGAGATAGCCTGGAAGATCAGGCAGATTGCCTGGGTGAACACTTTCAATATGTCTCCAGTGCCTCTCATTACACACAAACATTCATGAGGTTCAAAGAACGCGCAGAGCGACAGCCCCTTAATCGGAAATGTGCTCGAAATGAAGATTACAACCGCCCGTTTAGTCTAGCTGAATTTAAAACTGCTCTCGCTTGTTGCAACAGCTCAGCACCAGGTGCTGACCGTATCATGTATGAAATGATCAAGCACCTACACCCTGAAACACAAAATACACTCCTCTCTCTTTTTAATGTCATGTGGGCTGCTGGGTACATTCCATCTTCTTGGAAAGAAGCCATAATAATACCCATACTTAAACAAGGCAGGACCCGTCCTTACCAAGTAGTTACAGACCCATTGCTTTGACAAGCTGTCTGTGTAAACTCTTTGAAAAGATGATTAACCGGCGCCTTGTCTATCTCCTAGAAAGCAACGGAATACTAGATCCGTACCAGTGTGGCTTCCGAGAAGGTAGGTCCACTACAGACCACCTTGTCCGTATTGAGGGGATTATAAGGGATGCCTTCATACACAAACAGTTTTTTCTCTCTGTATTTCTTGACTTAGAGAAAGCGTATGACACCACATGGCGCTTCGGTATTATCCGAGACCTATCCACTATGGGTGTCCGCGGCAATATGTTGAGTGCTATCGAAAGCTACCTTTCTAACCGGACCTTTCGTGTAAGGGGGGCCGGGCCTTGTCGAGGTCTTTCACCCAAGAAACTGGTGTCCCGCAAGGCGGTGTGCTTAGCTGCACATTGTTTATTGTTAAAATGAACTCTCTACGGACGGCTATCCCACGAACGATGTTCTACTCTGTATATGTAGATGATGTCCAGCTTGGTTTTAAATCGTGCAACCTTGCTATCTGCGAACACATGTCCAGCATGGCTAAATAAAGTAGCTATATGGCTGACGAAACGGCTTTAAGTTGAGCCCCAAAAATAGTGTCCTTTTCAACAAATAAGAGAGGAATAGTACCATATCCGGCTATCAGCTCTTTGGGAGTATATTACCTGTAACCACTGAGCACAAGTTCCTGGAATTGTGTTGGACTCAAAACTGACATTCATGCCGCATATCAAATACTTGAGGGCGAAATGCCTGAAAACTATGAACTTGTTGAAGCTTCTATCGGTACACATGGGGCAGTGCAGGAAATGTATTTTGAACTTGTATAGATGCCTTGTCGCCTCACGACTTGACTATGGTGCGATAGTGTATCAGTCTGCTGCACCCCTGCTTTAAAGTTGTTAGATCCCGTTCACCATTTGGGAATCCGACTCGTGACCGGGGCCTTCAGGACAAGCCCCGTAGAAAGCCTATATGTAGAAGCAAACATGTGGTCGCTACACCTTCAGAGGTCTTATGCCAGTTTTACATATTTCCTGAAAACAACTCAAACCGTTCACATCCTACATTCTACCATAAACGATACCACATGTGCCACACTATTTCATAATCGACCTAGAGCGAAGCCGCCCTTCTCACTACGTGTGAGAAACATCGGTGAAGAAATGGGTGTTTCATACTCGAACATAACCTAATGACTCCAGGGAAACTGCCACCGCCGTGGCAGTGGCAGATGGTAGAATGTGACACATCGTTTATCGAAGTCACAAAACACGCGCCACATGCACACATTCAAATGCACTTTTTAGAATTAAAGTCGAAGTATTCCTGCCCTGAATTTTATACGGACGCGTCAAAGTCGCATGCTGGCGTGTCTTATGCAGCAGTCGGTCCGTCCTTCTCGGAATCCGATGTACTCCACTCCCAAACAACATCTTTACTGCAGAAGCTTAGTACTATCCTCGGTGAAACACATCGAGAATGAAACTACAAAGGCAATAATATTTACCGACTCTTTAAGCGTCGTTAAGCTTTGATGTTGCCGCAGAAACGCAATAACACTATAATTGCCAACCTCTATTCACTGATCTGCTCTGTTTATGCATCCGAACAACAACTCATAATATGCTGGTGCCTGGGCATAGAGGCATCGAGGGTAATGTTCTTGCCGACAATATTGCCACGTCTATAACAACGAAAGGCGGCACCTCTTCCTTAGCTATTCCCGCCACAGATCTCAAACCTTACCTCCGGAAGGAACTGAGGAGATATTGGCAAAGCATGTGGGACAGCGAAACACTCAATAAACTCCACATAATTAAGCCCAAACTAGGAAATTGGCAGCCTATAACAAAAATACGACAACTGAGGTTATTTTTGTCGTCTCAGAATCGGCCACTTTCGGTACACACTCACTTGTTGATTGGTGATGAGCCACCTGTCTGTGGTAAATGTGGCGCTACGTAACGGTCCTTCACGTGTTAATAGAATGTCGTGAACTAGAGACGCAGAGGAAAAAACACTTTTATTTGCTACGCCGTGAAGAAGTTCCATTACACCCAGCAATGTTCCTAGGCAATGAACCGCTCTTTGAGGTTAAATCAACCTTAGCTTTTTTAAAGGATGCAGGTGTACTGAATGTTATACACCCAAGTGATCCGTAGCACGGCCTCTTATCAGCTGCTGCTGTGGAAATAGTCATAGGCACGTGCCTTCAGGTTCTTGCGCTCAAGGCCCGGGTAAGGCAACAGTGCTACTTCCATACTTTTACATTTTATCTTTTATTCGCTTCGCCTCGTATATATTTTATGGTCATAGCATACCCACTTTTTACACTTATAGCACATATATATTTGACGCACTCACACATTAAATGATTTTAGGCCCCTCTACAGCCATAGTGCACTTTAGACTTCATTAACCATTGTTAACTCATTGCATCATGTGTATGGCGCTCTTTGGCCAGAACTGGCCCTTGCGCCATTAAACCAAATCATCATCATCATCCCCAGCGCCAAAAGGCATACAGGGGGGTGGGGGATGTTAGTTACTCGTAACAATACACCATTCACAAAAAGCGAGCCACCCTTTAGCGAACAAGGAATAGAACAAAAATTCACACAAGGAACGAAAATGTAAGCTAAGGCCGTCGAAAAAAAATTATGCATTGGCGCACCTTCTCTTCCCACGCTTTGTTGCAGAGCCATGGATGCACTAGCACTTTGGTTCGATGCGCGGAGGAAAACGGCTACGCTGTTAAGGTCATTTCGTACCCGCTGAGGTGAGCAGTGGTGCCTTGCTGCGGAGTGCTAGGTCGTGGTTTAGATTCCCGGTCGTTGCGGTCGCAATTATATGGGAGTGAAATGAAAATAATGACATAATTACTAGGGGTTCCTTATGCTACAGCTAAGATGACTTGAAGGCGAAAGCCGGAGAGCCGCTAACTCATGACACTACGATCAATTTTTGCTGAGTCATCTTCACAACCGAACCCTTATTTTGCAAATTCAACTTTGCAAGTCATTTTATTCACCAAACTCGAACCGGGACCAGCACTTTTTTTGCGTTGACGGACTGACGGTCGGCTTAAACAGCTCCGCTGTACAACAGTTTTCTGCAAGTCACGTAAGCTATTTCTTCATGTTTCAACCCAATCCACCGAGAACCTCTGCTGAATACCGTCCCACAAATCTTCAAAAGGCTCCGGCAAGCTATTAACAAGTTTTGTTGCCTGTAACTCGACGTGATTATTTGCCACAGTTATTTCATCGTTCCGTGTACATCATCAGACTGTACTTCAGGTTCCCACGCCGACACTCCACCTGCAACCAAATTTTAGCCAGGTTTAGGGATTATAGTCCTTGAGCAATCACTGCGGACTTGGAGATCACGCCTACCCAAGCAGCGTCAGCTTTCGTGAGATGGTCTTGCAGCATTTAGGTCGCACTATCAGCGTCGCTATAAAAGGCCTCGCCTGAACAAAAACATGGTAAGTATTTGTACACCTCTATCTTCTGAGCTCGACAGAGTCTTTTATGGTGCGTCTCAGGCGTGATTACCGTTCCTTATCTCAACCGCCGTGTAAAACTCTTCGTGAGTCAATTCTATGCTGACTTTATTCTTCGGGTAGTCATTTATTTAGCAGAAAGGTTTATTCTTCTCGCAGCTGACCGCTACAGAAACGACTACTCAGAGAACTGACAGGCCAAGCTTCCCATTCTGTTAGTTGTGTTTGTGCCGCAAAAAAGAACACGAACGTCATTGTAGTAAATCAACTCTATAGCGCTGTAGGAAGCTTTTTTCTTGCGGGATTCATTTTATGCATGCTCAGCAGATAGGAATAACTCACACCTTCCCTGCGGTGACATGTATAGTAGAGCACTGCACTGACTGATGAACGGCTTTATGGCCAGACCCGGGCGAGGCCCGGGCCCGAAAATCATCTACGTTCCCGCCCGGTCCAGCAAGCCACCCCTTTACCTTAGGCCCGAGCTCGGCCCGAGCCCGGCCGAAACCGGCCCGAACCCCGCCCGGGTTCAAAAAGATCACCGAACGACTTTTAAAAATGTCGCAGTTTACCCAAAGGCGAAGCATCAATTGCGACGGCAAATTAGTAGAGAGCTATACGGAGTAAGGATACTAGTTTATCAGCTGTAAAAACTTGAACATGCAGCAGCATCAGCAACGCGCAGTACTGTTGTTGACGCCGTCGGCGTTGAGCTCGCGTTCGCCACCGAACGCACGCGGCGTTGGCGACTGTTGCCGGTGCCTGTGTGGTAGGCAATCTCGGAGGTTTTCGACGAGATCAGAACGGGACACTCGTCGAGCCAGCGTCGGAAGTCTTTACCACCTTATCGCCTCGCAACGTTTTATATAAATAGGCATTTGGTGCAGCAGCTAAACGTCGCCTCCCCTCCCTCCCTCCCTCCCGTCAGCCCACGGCCTTTCGCGCGACGTAAGAAGTCCCGTTTGCTGAATTTATAATGGTGATTGTAGAGGAGGAAAGAGACACTTAATTCTGCAGCCCTTCAGGGAGCATGGTGCAGAACGCGCGTTTGCTCTCCGCCGTGCGTTCGCTCCCCGCGAAAGCGCGCGTCTCTAGCGTCCTATCACTCGCACATACAGCATACGACGTGCGGCGACAGTTCATCGCCGTTGACATCATACAGAACCTCACGGCGACGGCGACGCCGACGGCAGAAATCCGCTTTGGAGTCTCCCTATAATTGCTATCGCAATAAAAATAAAATAAAGAAGAGAATGAAAGTAATTTATTCTTCAGGCAGAAATACATATCATCCAATTATGAACCCATTTGAGCGGTCTGAACGCAAATACCAGCACGCGAAGTACTACGAATGACCCTGCCGAGCAGTAGCGCCCAGTTCCAACGCCGCGACCTTGATGCGGCCCAATCCACTTCTATCGCAGCGCCGGCATTGTATTTTCCCCGTCGGCGCCTCACGGCAAAGCATGCGCCGCCCGAGCCCCTCGTCCCACTTAACCGTATTCTAGTTCACTATAGCCGAAGCGCAGCCACGAACGGTCTTGAGCGCAGCGCATTGATGGAGTAAATGGAGAAAGGATCCTCGTTCCTCCATGGTGCAGCGTAATGCCCTGCTTTCTAGGCGGCCGGTTGAGAACATGCGTGCATCATGGATGGATGCCGTGCCATATTTCAGCCGCGTGACGAATTACTTACCAGTAATCGATTACCAATTCGCCTTTGAAGAATCAGCAAGTCGCGAACGCGCTTACACCGGGTTGAAAGCATTTATTAGATTGATTTAGGTAAAGAATTATTGGCATCCTTTTTTGAGGTTACCTCGGTCTTTCTGGACTTTTACGTTCTGCTCAAACAACGCAAAATACGACGGAAGAACAAAAAGGGAAGTGCACAGGAGTAGCACTGCTAGCTTCCAGCTGGGCCGGGGCAACAGGATTTTCAGAGTCGAGACGCGCGAGTATAACTCGCTGTACGTTACATGCACACCACCAGAAAGTCCGAGCCCGGCCCCCTGCGTCAAAAAACCCGAGCCCGGTCTGGGCCCGGGTCAAAAAGCACATGCCGTGCCCGAGCCCGGCCCGAGCCTGTTTAAAACTGCGCTGTGCCCGAACTTTTGGGTAAGCCCGAGCCCGTGCAGTGCTCTTGTAGGGCTGCAATGCGGCGAATTTGAGTATTGTCGACAATAATCGATTGTTGAACAAACGCCGACATAATTTGCAGACGCGAAAAAACTTTGTTTATTGCAGTGAAACAACTCATAGCTTGAAACCCTAATGGTTTACCATTTTTCTGCTGTGTAATTATGTCGCAGTTGCAATTGTCATTGAGCTGCACAGATCACATTTTTTCAAGCAGAAGGCTGCGTATATTCGCCAGAAGCAGCACGGGACAGTCATATATATTTAGTCTAACAGGCCCTGCCCCTCTCTCTGTCCTACTGCCGCGCTGCTCAAGTACTACGATGGACGTCAAAGACTGAGTGGACGTCCCACTAGAAACTGTCACGTTGCGTGAAGCCCCGGTTTCGTAAATTGTGTCTTAATAGCCGCTGTAACTCTAGCACTTCCCATCAGTTCGTCGTTTGTTATGCGTTAGTGTAAACTATGAGTTCAATAATTTGGAATACTCAAGAAGAGCTTTTCTAGTTCGACCGTGCTGCTGTCATGAAGTCTTCGCTCAAAGCGACGTGTCTTTCTTTGAGCATTTAACGTTTGGATAACACAAGTTGTTTCGTTTTAAAAGCTACGACGTTAACAATAAGTGGACGCAGTTTTACAGTAGAAAACTCACCGATCCGATGCACCGGAGCTATGATGTCACTTGATGTGCTGAATGATGCACTGTCAGTAAGTGTATGATGTATTTATGCTAAGCAGCGGTCGTTCTGAGGCCATCCGTTATATCGTAGAGAAAAAAGTTATTTCAATGAGAACCGTCTTCTGCGTCTTCTAGTCGTGAACTTATGGCAGCAGTATATTCTGTGGCCATATTAACTGTTTCACGCTGCTCGCTCATATCCGCCTGCACTTTATTAAAGTTTTCTCTTTGAAACTGACATGTCTCCAGCATTTCCATAATTTATGATATCGTATCACTTCGCATGCCGATTCTATCTCGTTTTTAAGTTTTAAGATGCTTTCAAGCAGAGTTTCATGACTCGTTTCTGTTTGTATGGAACGCTTATTTAGGTCAGAAACCCGTCCTTAGAACTTGACTGAGAGCATCGAATAATTGTTTTTTTAGGAAGATCAGGAATCCTTTTAACATCCCCGTACAAAATAATAGCAACGAGGAAAACGGACCAATCAGTGCTTCTGGGCGTGGAAGCACAACTAGATAAGGACCATTCTACTTTGCAGAAGAGCTAAAAATATAATCGAGCTGTGGAATAAAGAAGAAACATAAGGGTTTTATTCAAGCTGTGCTTCCATGCCCACTGACGACTGTACTGGAAGTGCATGGCTTTAATTCCGCCGTTGTCGGCGCAAATGATAGTGTTGGAGATGCGCAGTGGATAATAAGCGGCAAGCGCGCAGAGAAACTCTCAGAGATGTTCGGCACCTCCAAACATCGAGAATTCTCACACACAGAGGGCCCACGGCACAGTTCCGGTACCTGTGAAATCTCAAGTGAATTCATACCATGTGAAGCAGGCTTTCATCATTCACGCCCTTAAATTTGTTCGTCATTCCGTTCTTTCTTCATCAGCGGTTAAATAATAAAATATCTGCACATGATATTATAACATTTGCTGATGGCACTGCACTCGTCTAATACCATTATTCGTAAAGCACTTCTTCCTTTCTAAGTTGAGGTTAACTTTAAATTATTTAATTTTGTTCATGTTCTTATGAGTTAACTGTGATTTTTTAAACAATAGTAAAGTATATATGACGCATAAATTTATGACAAACTTGATCTTTTTAACAAATAAATGAACTCTTCCCTAGCTGGAGCCGAGCCTCTACCACCGAAAAATATTTTTACATTAAAAATGTTAATTTTTCTTCTGCTCTTTAGTTACCTTGTATTTTGGCTTTCTGTTTATATTTACGGTCAAAACATTTTATACGAGTATATTAGTTTCGTCATCCTTGTGAATCTCTTCTTTTATTAAGTTGCGTTACGTAACGTAAACCGCTGCAACCTAAGCCGACGATTTCGGCTACATCAAACAAAAGCAAATTGCATTCGCTGAGCCGACTATGCTGGTTCGGTAGCCCAGCACTCGCATTCAAATCTGGCTGGAGCCATGTTAGATTCATGCTGTATTGCATTCGAACCTGAAGGCTGCCTATCTAATCTCACGAGCAATTTGAAGCACTTCTGTTTGTCTTTATGCACATGCGGCGCATGCTTTCCATGTAGGAGAGCAGTGAACTCTACGTTTGCCTGTGTTCAAACGTGTTACATCCATGTGTATATTTCATCTCCGATTCACGCCGTATGGGGTGGGCGATAAAGAATGCTCAGCTCACTGGCAGCCAGCTGCCGTTGTCCGTCCGCACGCTGCCTCGCTCGCAGTGTGTTGTGGCGCACGAAGTACAACGCTGGAGCGCGCTAAATATTTATACGCGGAGAGCCATGTCTCGCAAAATGTAGAACGGGTGCGCGAAACCGATGTTCAGGTAAACATTCGCTGGCCTTTGCGCCCGAAATATCCTCCGTAGCTCGGTATTCAGCTGGCTGGGCCCACTGGCGTATACTGCGCAACGCGGTGCTAAGCAGACTCAGGATTACATTTCCTTTTTCAACTGTTCAATTGGGTATGCGTTTGAATGAAGCAACGAATGAAGTTTATTTGTTTCCTTGAAAATGCGTGGAAAGGTACCTCAATGTAAAAGCCAGAGAACGTGGATTGAAAGTGTTTCAGCCCTGACAATAGGCACAACAAATGACGGCACAGTACCCGCGTTCAAGTAAAAATAAAAAGTAGCCTCAGAGAATCACCTCTACCCATCAAAAGAATGTGGTCGCAATTGGCATATTATATTCGGTAAGAACCGCAACTCACGCCACTTTCTTGCTACACCACTGAGAAATTGTCGCATGTTTAAGACCTGGTCTTATTCAGACAGCCACCCCTTGTATTTCGCTGCGGCCTCACAAAAGTGATCCACCCTTCTGGGTTATGCGATGACCCGTTAAAAATTTCAGGCCGTAAATTTCAGTTGGGTGGTTTCTTTTGTGGCGTAAAGTTGACAGGAGAGTTTCCGCCATGGCATTCTGTTGCGAAAATTGTTGTGGTTGCATCGCTATAGCCCGAAGAATTGTTGATATCTCGTCACATGACGCTACACGACCGAATGGTCGTCCGAGTACCAGCTGGTTAAACAGGGTCATTGGGATGTTCACCTTCGGCGAACCTCGTTTAACAAGCTCTTCGGGCGACACAGAAGCTCGATCCCGAACAACATCCACGAGCTCAACCGTTGTTGTGTCCAAAGGGAGGTCGACCGGGGAATCAACCTGGACTTGGTAGCCTTTGAATACCACTTGGTCGTTGTACTTCTCGACGAAAAAAGTCTCAGCCGGGCCCGGGCTGGGCTCGGGCCTGTAATACAAAGACCGGCCCGGGCCCGGGCATACATGACCGAGACCAATCCGGGCCCGACCCTGGCCCGTAGTTCCAAGCCCGGGCCCACCCCGGGCCTTGCCTGGGCCCGGGCGTTCGTTGCTTAGCTTAGCCAGGGCCCGCGTGTGCTTGACCAAGTCCGGCCTCTAATAAAAAGATTATTGTTGCACTTACAGATTGTAACGTATCTGTCAGCCTCGCCTTCTCGAGGTTTAATCAGCTGCAGTATATAAGCAATAGAAGCCCGAAATGTTTGGTTGTCAAATGGGAACGTCAGTGACTCGGCCCATGCCTGTGCTGTTAATTTTCCGCTTGTGTGCATGCATTTACCTTGATTCTTACAATATGGTTCCATGATGCCATTTAGCATGCGAATATATACATATGATCGGTATAGCATGTATTTGTCTGATCTTCGTGCTTGGGGCTTCAGACGTGGTCCTGTGGTTTGTTTCGGTATATATATATATATATATATATATATATATATATATGTACTTAAGCAGACGAATTCAAGAGCATACAGCATAAAATAAACGCAGTAGTAGAGACACCCCTTGCCTTAGCGCTAAAATAATACCGTAGTATCGAGACTGGTACTAGTGCCATCGCACAAGCGGTAACCTCGAAATGGGTTGAGGAGCGGTTTTTATATAATTTATTTTTCCTTACGCCGAAACAATGTTCCTTTTTGTGTAAAAGGATAATGGGCAAGTTGCACTCAGTTGTGCAAAGCTTAGGCAAAGCGAAACACTCGATCCTCAACTCTTACTAGCTGCTACTGCTAGGTCTTAACTTGGTTGCTGGTTGCTTAACTTGGTTTAACGTAACTACGTATGTAGGGAAGGTATTCTCGAGCGATCATTTTCGCAGACACTTTCGCTTTCGCGACATTTCGCGTGACTAGCACTGGACACGTCAGCGCCTACGAGCGACAGCATTCCTGCCATGCCACAAACGCAGGCAGGCAAACCATGGATGGCACACTGCCAAGAACGCTGTTGCTTGCTGACGCCGAACGCGTTGGAGGCTAGCCGCTCGATATCCAGCGAAAGTGGACACGACTAGGCGCAGCCCCTTTTATGGCAAACTCCGGGGCCAAGCGCATGCACACTGGGCGAAAGCTATGCACAGTGTACGGGCGGCGCGCAGCAGACACGCCGGGATGACATCACGGAGCATGCGCAATAGCGCGCAGTAGGCGGGAGCTCGGCGGAGCCGTGTCTGTGTGGGGCGAAGATAGCGCGCACCTGCGCTGGCGGTACTAGGCGACGCAAGGTGACGTCATCACTACTGCTTCGGTGCATGCTTGGCTACGCGAGGTTGGGCCAGGTGATGCGCAGTTGTGGTTTGTTTACGGCACGGAGTTTTCTGTGGACTTCGGACGTTTCTCCTCTAGCTTTAACAGCTTCGCTGTTAAAAAACATGAGAACGTCATCTGGTTTCCTATTTTCTTAGCTAAGCTATACAAAGAGTGAACTTTTTTGCACGTGTCACTTCAGCTTGGTGCCGAATGCATTGAACCATGCAATGCATGACGTTCGCGTGTGCTCGAAGGCCCGACTTAGGCCCCTTAATCTTAATCGACTTAGGCCCCTTAAACGATCTTGCAGTAGCCGTTAATCAGCAGCCGTAAGCCGAAAGATGTTAAAAATGACTACTTGGCGAAGATGCTTCCCAATTATTTGAAAAATGCTCGAAATAAATTTTGGAAATACTTGAATCCAAAGAAAACTGACGAGCACACGCGTTCCTCTGAAGACAACAAAGCTCTTGCAAACTTCGTTAGCGATTAGCACGGTAAACGGCTGTTTTTGCATTTCACCCCCCTCGATACGCGGCCGCCGTGGCCGGGGTTTGATCCCGCGACCTCGTGTTTATAGCAGCGCAACGCCAAAGCCACTAAGCAACCACGGCGGGTGTATTATATTACCACCGGCGGCAAGTTTTCTTCTTCTACAACTTCATTCCCGTTCGTTTTTGTTCTTTTTTTAATACACTTTAATAAACCCGAGCTACGCTTTGTGGCTTCGACGTTTGCTGATTACACGTGGCTGCACATTATAGAGGTAGAAGGGCGCACTTGTAACCTTCAGATAATTGCTTCTATGGCTGATAAACCTGCTATAGGATACCATTAATTGACATCTCGTGAGTGAACTGAATGTCGACGAGCGAAAGAATATGCACTCTGGGTTCATATCCTACCTTCTAACCGTCGTTAGTAGTAAGAATAAATTTGCCCCCACGCTGTCCCCATGCTGATGAATAAAATTGCCCCCATGCTGCAAAAGCTGAGTCGTCCATGTCAGGAATCTGTGGAACGTTCCCCAAAGAATAAAAAGAAAAGCTATGAACACCTATCGTGAAATGTCGTGACTAGTAAATATTGCCGCAGCGAAATTGCGAAATAGAATTTCGAGGGCGCACTAAATGACGGGAACTTCGGAATCTTGCGGATGGCACTTGTGATCTTGAGAGTCACTCCAGAACGTTGCAGCCTGAGGACCATGTACATATGTAGTCGATATAGTGGGGCGAATTCTTCGCAGTCTACTGCACGCACTTACCAAGCCGATGATGGAATTAAGCAGTGCATGTACCACAGCACACGGGTCTGAGAAACATTAAGCGAGGCCTTGTATAGTCCGTTGGCTTCTCCTGAATTCGGCATGTCAGGTGATTTTTTACTGCTATTAGCACTGTTTAGGAATAAGTCGCACTCTTCGTCATACCGAAGAGTGCGTCACGCCAACTTGGGTCACTTAATATGTGTCACTAGGAAGATGCCCGGATAGACAAGCAGAAGAGGAACGAATTGAAGAAATCGGCATCAACAGCAGCCGAGTCTAGAGGACGGTGTGAAGTGTACAGAACTGGGCCATGCAGAGCGCACATTGAGCGAGGAGCGTTGACATATAGGGAAGTGAAAAAGACGACCATAACTGTAAATTGAAGTTGGCTGCCCAGAAGTGAAGAATCTGGCAACATGGTGCGTCCCTAGATTAGGATTATTTTTTTTTACCTGTACAGGCTGCAAGAGTGTAGCTGGTGTAGGCAGTCACCATTTTTGTTAATTTCGTGTACAAAAGTGTAGCTCCGACCACCTACATGAAGCAAGTTTTCAATGCTGTAGTGTAGCATGAAAACTACACTTTCTACACTGTGGTTTCGATGAGTACAGGCAGCAGACGACAAACAAGCAGGTGGGTGTCGCGAACGCGTGGCACCATTTTGTCTGTGGCAGTCGGCGCTGGCATAGCGACGATAGTGAATATTCGCTGCAAGGAAGGTAACCAAGTGCTGGCGTAACTATGTGTCACAGAGGAAGGTGAGATAGCCTTCCAAGAAAATTAAGATTACCTTACTCATGAATGGTGCGGGGTGTTTGAGCCTCAGCGCTGTTTTATGCACATTGACAAGCTGTCTGCGTGCACTGCGCATTCGCGGTGTATTTCTTTGCAGTTGGTCTAGATTTCTTGATGAAAGGAAGCTCGTACATTGCTGTTTAGTTTCAGGCAAGGGCATATACGCAGCCAGTAAGTTTTCGTCTGCTGATGCAGAAGACAACGGGCAGTCTGCTCTGATTGGCTACAGCCCAGCGAACCAAGTGCAGCACACGACGTCACAGCATTTGCCCGGCACTGCATTCGTATACACGAGCCTGCACGAAGTGTAGGGAAAAAAAGCCCAATTTCTTCACTGCTTATCGTGTTAACGCCGTCATTCATCTTGAGGTGGGTTCTGCCGATATTCTTTTGCTAAGTCTTACGAAGACCTAATAATACATGCGTCAGTCAGTCGCTGTACACTTCAAAGTGACGTTACTAGAAGCACCTCAGTTGCACAGCTCCGCCAGAAAAACCTGTCCCGAGCGGTGATTGCTGGAACTAGCGGTGCTGCCGTGCCAACTTTCTTGACGGAGAGGGGTCGCTTGCTACTCAGAAAACGAGTGGGCCCATTCAACCGTCGCGCCGTTCCTTCGAGTGGTAAAAGCATAGTTACACATTCACAGATTTCATCACCAGCCCTGGTGGCGTAGTGGTTAGGGCGTTACACAACTAAGCCCGACGTCCCGGGATCGAATCCCGGCCACGGCGGCCGCATTTCAATGGTGGTGAAATGCAAAAACACTTGTGCACCGTCTATTGGTTGCACGTTAAAGAACCCAAGGGGGCCAAATTTATTCCGGAATCTCTCATTACGGTGTGCCTCATAATCGAATCGTGGTTTTGGCACGGAAAACTCCAGAATTTAACACATTTATTCTGGAATATATGGACATCCTCAAACTGTAGGGTTCCATACGAGGGTAGAGGCAGGACAGGCGCGCCATGCAAATTAAGAGATAGCCACTGCTTTCAAGAACCAATGGTGTTGAGGATTAGCTAAGTTAGCACACACGTAAAAACATATTATGAGCAAGCACAGCTAATCGTTAACCGTAGTAGCATTGAATACTAAGAGTTGGTTACTCGACGGACAATTTAAACGTAGTGGCAGCCGTTGCCGGCGGCTGGAGGTAACGAGCGAGGATGCCGGAATACGCCTGCGTACAAACCACACTGAAGCGACAAACGAATTAGGATGAACCCACATTAACATTTCCGAGTAAAAACTACTTGAGCTCAGGTCACAGTTCCCTGCTCAAGCATTGCACTTAGCCAATTCTATAATAACGCTGCGCTGGGCTGCGTTTTACAGCGAAGCTATTAATGCGTATTTATTTATCTGATCATATCTGCTCTTTTTTGTATTTTATGGCGGTTAGCTGGGATAATTACGTTATTAGCCGAATGTGTACTTAGACGGAACGAAAAGAAGATAAGTGTTAGGCGGGCGGCAATTATGACGTGTGGTCGTTCATCAGAGGCTAATTAAAAACGCTCGTTTTCTACCTGCTCATAGGTTTTATAGAAAAACGCCTAAAGTGTTTGCCAACTATCCTGAGAGAACAATAGGTTCCAGCAATTCTATATATTCAACGAATGCGGGGGGCTTTTATATTGGATGTGTGCACTGAAACGTACAAGTGTGTAAGGTAAATACGGAACGAAATAAATTTTTGCGTTCCCATTTTCTGCTATATATTCATGGGTAATATGAGGCACGCACGTATTTGGCTTCCCCAGTCTGCTTGGTGAGCTAAGAGAGCCATTTTATGTATACTTGGTTAAAAGATATAAGGGACATGTGGTGGTTGATGTACAGTTGAACTTTAGAATGTGTGGACTAAGTGTAATTTTAGCAAAACTGTAGTTATGCAAGCGTTCCAGAGCGTTAAAAACGCACTTTACATACCATGAACTAAGCTGGCTCAATCTCTTGACTCGATTGAGCGCGCTGCAGAATAAATGTTTCTGAGGAATAGGTGGAACGTAATTGGTAAATTTCTCGGACGTGTTTACAAGGGAGAAAAAATTTCTAGCGAAATAAAATTAAATAATGGGGCTTTGCGTGCCAAAACCACGATCTGATTATGAGACATGCCGTAGTGGGGGACTTCCGGAAATTTATACCACCTGGGGTTCTTTAACGTGCACCTAAATCTAAGTACACGGGTGTTTTCGCATTTCGCCCCATCGAAATGCGGCCGCCGTGGCCGGGATTCGATCCCGCGATTTTGTGCTCAGCAGCCCAAATTACAGCCAAGTGCGCAAAAACGTAATATAGTCAATACCAGAAAAGCCTTCGAGTGTCCTGGGAGCTCCGTACATCACTCCCAGTTCATGTTCGGCGAAGGTAGAGGGCATACTAAAGGCAATGTTTGGCGAAAGTTTAGAGTTTCTGGCCTAGCTATTCGCAGCGTAAATTACTACTGAATATTCGCTCTTTTTTTTCTGTTTTCGTGCGTAATACAAGCCGCGTAGTATATTTCCGTGGTGTCCTCGGAATACTAAGTAGCTGCGACTTCATATTTGGTGGAAATAACCGGCACGTTATGTCTAATATGTTTGGAAAGTTTGTCGCATGTAGATAAATACGACGTTCACAGGCGTCATATGCACGTTTCCTGGTTTCTTGAGAGGACGGAATGTAACATAAACTTTAAGGTATGTCACCACCTTTGAAAAAGCGTTCTTGAAGAAAAAATACATTTTTTTTTCTTTTTTAGATTTCGAGAATTCCCAAACATTTAAACATGTTCTGCAGAAAGAATTATCTTCTTATTTAGTTCAAAAGTTATAGCCAACTTACTAACAGCTGGCGAACGGTTCTGAAACCGAAACGTACGTGGTGTGGTAACAAAAACTGATAACTCAGCGAAAATCAGCGGTGTATATTGAAATTTTCCTGTTATGTTTTAGTCTGATACGTAAAAGATTATTGAAAGACAATTTTTAAGGCGTCGTTGTTTTTTAAAACATTGCTTTAAATTTCCGTAAGGGGGATGCATGACGCTACAAGCGTTAAAAGTGCGTCTCTGTTTACGTTGCGCGCGCTCTAGGCTGCCATTGTGAATGCTACCGGGATCGTCCTTTTTATACAGGAGGATACATAGAATTTGCTCCTTGTTTTTATAGCTATTATTTTTGTAGCAACAGTAATAACATAGGCTCAACGTTTTTATAAGAAGGCATGACCAAGTTCAAGGTAAAAAGACGATTCGAACAAGTTTCAAATGAAACTTTCGAAAAAAGAAATAGAAAACAAACGAAAAAATTTTCAAAAGAAGGTGAAGCCCGTTTATGCTGACCTTTGTACAGATGAGCTCGTAAATAAGTGCCTGTATGGAAAATCCGAAAATGTAACGGGAGTTTCAACGCTATGATTTGGCAACGGGTTCTCAAAGAGGCCCGCGTGAGCCTGCCCATCCTACTTTTTGGTTTATATGATGCTGTGTACCACTTCACTGATGGCAACAGAAGTACAACAGATATTTTGAGGGAAGCAGGCATCGAACCTGGCCATCACACGCTCGTAGCATGTTGCACCAGTGACCAGTACCGTGTGAAGAAGGCCCAGTGGAAATCAACGGGTGAGGCAAAATATGTCCGCAAGAAAAGACGGGCTGCACCAAAAGCCAAAACAGAGCTCGTGGCAGCTAAGAAGGGCCCTTGCTATGAACCTAGTGGATTTTAGCCTTCTAGGGCGTGATGATCTTGTTTGTACAAGGATTGAAGAAACTTTAATCTTGTTTTTCTCAAAACTTGGTTTCTTGCACTTTCCTGTTGCGCAAACAGCTGTAACTTCAAAATCATTAAATAGTTTTCAGCTAAGCTGGGCACGTTCGTTGCTTTATTGCTAGCCTGTGCAATAAACTAGGATTAATAAAAATAATGGTAAGTTTTGATGTAATCATGTTTTCTTCCAAGCAATGCAAGCAAAAACGACACATCTTTTGTTTTCTTTGGTATTTTTGCTATAACTTGATTCCCAATTATCGGATGGCAAAGATCCTAGTTAGTTGCACAGTCTGGGTAGTTGGCTACCTCTGTACCAAAAAGTTTACAATTCCTGCACTCCATTCGTTAGTTATGAATGTTCGCGTAACAGCCAAATTTGGGCAATGTTTTGTCAGTAACAAATGCCAGTATGATTTTTTTCACTCTTTTTTGCTTTTGAATATCATTTAAAACGGTTCTTTACAAGGTCATTGTGAAATAAAAATTTATTGGCCAAAACTAAAATTTTTTTGAAAAAGGTGGTGGCATACCTTAAGTTTGCACTATGCAAGGTCATGCCATAAGACCTACGACGGAAGGTTTCAAAGTGTCGTTTAATTAGAAATTCCTTATGCAACTGCTATAACGAAGCGTGGCTTCGCCGGAAATTGAGTTAGTGTTTCTGCAACGCTACACAAGCCTGATATCGTTTTATTCAGGTATATGGACACTCTAAGCGCATTCCTGCCGTCGTCGTCGCCGTCACCGTGAGTTTCCGTATGAAGTCCAATGGCGACAAAATTGTTGCTGCGCGCCGCGCTCGAGGGACGCGCGCTTTTACAGAGAGCGAACGCATGGCGGAGAGCAAACGCGATGTCTTCCGTCGTGCGAAAGGCCGGGGGGGGGGGGGGAGGAAGGGAGGGAAGGCGACGTTTAGCTGCGGCACCAAATGCGTGTCTTGCGACCGGGCGCAAGGGAATTTGCGACACAATCTCGCACACGAAAGGAAGAAAGCGGGAAGGCCGCATGGAAGTGAGGGCGGGCGGCTTATACTCTACCAGCAACTACGTACTGGTACTTTAGCAGCTGAAGGGCGGTCGCGCCCTCAGTATCTTGAAAGCGATCTGCACACGGCTTCTACCTTTGTATGCGCTGTGCTTTCGCCGCACGAACCTTCGCTCGCTGCTGCTCCCACGCTCGCTCAAGCCAGCGTTTCGACAGCGGTTGTCGGCGGTCATCCAGCGTGATCTACTCATGTTTGCTTGTGCGCACTGACGCCATGCTTGTTATTTCAATTGATAAGTGGATGTTTCCAAGTTTATACAGCCGATAAAACTACTATGCTTACTCCGTGTAGCTCTCTACTAATTCGCTATCGCAATTGATGCTTCACCTTTCAGGCGAAACTGCGACATTTTTAATAAGCATTTATCGCAGAGACGTGAGCGGCGTATCATCGGTGTCGATGCATCGAAAATTTGCCAAATGGATTTTAGTGATTTCATAGGTAAACGACATTCATAGCGCGTACGAATTAGGTGAAATAACTTCTCGTTTAAATAAAGGTGAAGCCGCGCTATGGTCCTCTCTTTTTTGACCATATTCATCTCACGCTACTATCAATCACTGCACCAATTAGCGTAATTCCGTATTTTTATTGAACTTGCCCAGTGATTCTCTTCCTGCATGGAACTTCATTATTCTTACTGCATTCAATAACTGTAACAGCATGTCATCCTGCTATGTCTACTCGTATTTAATCAAAACGGCACAGGGGGTAGAAAATTATGTTCATGAAATAGAGGCAAGCATGAGATTACGTGATTAAAGCAGTATTTAATGGGAAGCTAGGCGTCAGCTGCTCGTCGATAGATCGCGTTCAATATTTGCTGCGCACAGCTTACTACGACTTCCAAGAGCAATCCGGACTTCAGGGTGTGTGTCGGCGATGGATATGTCTGAGCCGCATTACGAACGCCCGCTTCGCTTCGAAACCAAATGATCTCATCTACAAAGCGTACTTTTATTACGCGTTAGTGAGGAGTGAAGACACGGCACCGAGCCAACTCGCACAGCTGAACCAGCCCCGCTCTACGCTTTCCACGATGAGGCGCAAGAAACTGTCGACTGCAGCGCCGATAGTTGCAGCGACCGCCACTCGGAATATGCTAGCCCGTGGGAAGGGATTCGGAGCTGTGAAACTGGGCTGGGACCGTATTCTCAAACGATCCACTTCGGCGATACTATTGCCTAGGTGATGGTCACGATCAGTAGATCAACCTTCTGCTTACCCGTGACGTCAGCATGCACTATCAATACGCGCCATCGAACGCTTCACAGCATACGAAAGAACGCACCGGGCGAGTGCAGAGTGGCTCGAGTGTGTTGTTTTCGAGTGTACCGGCCACATTACTACGCAGACGCGTTCGTTTATTCACGGGAGCGCCCAACGACACCGTGACGTCAAATTGACGTAGACCGAAACTGATGGATGACGCTATTTGTTTCCCGTTTCGCTAAAACAGCCAATCAACGCGCGCCGCTGGCGGAGGCGTGGCCAAGGCGATAGTATCGCCGAAGTGGGTTGTTTCAGAGTACGGCCCCACGTACCACCATGCTCAGCTTGACAAGGTATAAGCTAGGACTTGGAAGGATTTAATGCTGATTCGTTCTTTCGATAGCTCGGAATGTTTGGTGTGTACAGTACTATTATTAATGTTCCCGTGAAGACGCAAAATGTTCACCATAATTGTAAGTTGTAGCTATCGCGCCGATTGTAGTTATCGCGCGTTGCCGCCTTCTCAGACCCAACATATGCCGGAGGTGCATTAACCACCTGTATTATAGTGTCAATATATAACACCGATAAAGTATATTGCACATTTACGCTTAACATCACTGCGGTTCCGCTAGGAAATCACATTAGCATTGCATAGAAAGTGGAATAATTAGATAAATAGCGTTTACGGGAGAACTATTGTCTGAAATATAGCCTACTTGAAATGAAATTTATCTTCCGAAAATCGCGGAACTTTGTTCTTAGGAATTACGCTTTACGCTTTTTAGTGCACCTGATTTATAACAGACATGCAGCGCAACACCGCTGTGAAAGCTATGTATTTTCATGACCTTCCAACCCTACCTAATTAATGTGATCGAGCCCATCTGACTCGAGCACAATCGTTGGCGGATACACTTTCTATCTATGTAACATTTTCCCATTATCGAATCTTTACCACTGATTTACTTTTTTGTGGAATGAGTGCTGAAAGAAGCATTCTACATTTATTGTTCTCAATCTATCGTTCCTTTTCTTACTGTATTTTTGACAATGAATGCCATCTGCGTGGCAATGACGCATCTCCTCTCTTATAAGAAGCAAGACTCAGCAGGCTGTCAGGCATTGCTGTGAGGCAGTGTTTCGCCGAATGTTGAGAGCAGTCAGTCGCAGTCGGCGGTGGTGGCCTGCTTGCATTCTGCAGACGACAGCGTTGCAAAAAAAAAAAAAAAAAACAAGTATCCAAGCTTTTCCTGCGCTATGTATCTCAGAAGAGCCAAAAGAAACATTTAACTAACAACTCACGCGGCTCCGTCCAAGTGATTCAAAACACTTTTTTTTAGGGGCACAGATACGATGATTTGCATGCATTTGTTTTGAGTGCTTCAGTAAATCACAGCCTAGTAATATTCGGGTTTCGCATAAAAATAGTTTGGCCTCTGTTGTAGCTTTCCTGCGTGTTTCTTCATAGTTTTGCACCTTTTTTATGCAGGTAAGGAAAAAGGAGTACTTGATACCGTTTTCATTTTGTGCTGTTTCGTAGCATACGTTGCTAAGATATAATAAGACATGTAAACTGTCTTATGCTCTATTTCTGGCATTACGGTGGAAAAGAAATTATGGTTAGTAGTCATACCACAGCAAACGTACACAGGGAGTACAGGCCATACAGCGTGCTATATGCAGCTTTCATACACAGCGTGGTTCTGGGATAAATTTTTGAGACAGCAATGAAAGAAAACGCCAAAGCTATATTTTATCTCTGATAAATATGTTCGTATTGATTTAGTGCGAGAAGTGGTTTTATCAGACTGTTTCCGTCCAGAGGCGTACCAACTATTTCTCGAGTGGGGGGGGGGGGGGGGGGGCAAACCGCAGGTCTGACTCTCTCTCCATATATATATATATATATATATATATATAGTAGTAACTGGATTTTTCAATGGGCCAAGCGTATTTAGGAAAATCAGAAATTCGGGTCCCTTGAAAAAGGTCGGTCCACCGACCGAAACTGTTGGGAAAATAATAAACCTAAGATAACCGCGAAGTTGTGCTTCTGATTTTCCTATATATATATATATATATATATATATATATATATATATATATATATATATATATATATATATATATATTGAATTACTAGTATAACAAGTGAAAAAGCCTGGAAATGCATCTGTCAGGTATTTTTACTTGTAACAATATACCTATTTCTCAATAACACATGGTGAACCATCGAGGCCCGAAAAATTATTTGAATTTGCATTTATTTCTTGTCGCTATAAAATCTATATGTGATGCAGGGACAAATGGCATTGAGTGCCCAGAGGTCCCTGATCCAACCCAGTAGCAGCAGTGCAGCTCAAAACAAACAAAAAAATGCACATTTGTTGCAGTCAGGTTTACTAATTAAAGGATTTTACTTGGTGTCTACAGCATAAATGTGTCGCTAGTTAAGGTAATAACACTGTCGAGGTTATACAGAACGAAGTACAATCAACATAAATTACTCTCAATACTAAAAAGAAAAAGACGGCAGAGGTGAGCGAACTTGGTGAATTACAACCCGATCTTTAGTGAAGCTGTTTTTTTTTTGTTTTTTTCGAACAGTTGCACTAAATGTTTCAGTTTCTTGTAATTACATCGCAGACTTTGAAAAGTTACCCGTATATTAGTGTTCCGTTTTAAACCTTGTCCCCGTGTAATGCTTTGAAGCACTTCTTGCTGGAACCTAAAGAAAGCAGTAATTCATCAATACACATCTTACTTCGTTAGAAAATTTCATTATCCTCAAATATAAACAAGATGCCTTGTTTAGCTCACCGAGGACACCGGAGAAGCAACCTATACGCATCCCGTATGGTGCACGGGAACAAATGGGAAAACAAGGGTTTAGTAATTATCTGCAACACTTGCATTTAAACAAGGAAAGTGACATTTTCTCAACGCACTGCACTTGAAATTCTTCCTATTTTCATGAACCAGAAGAAAGGGAACCGAGGGGCCCGATTTTTATTGTCATATCATAATAAGCCACCAAACAATGACACCAAGGACAACATAAGGAAAATTACTTGTACTTAGTAATTGAATTAAAGAAATCATAAATTAATGGAAATGAAAACGGATGAAAAAAAATGTGGTTGATCCCTCTTATATAGGAATCGGTATAGAACACGAAAGTGAAACGTGTCTTCACAGAAGTAGTGTAACGTTTATTGCACATTGATATATAATGTCTATTGGTGTTTTGTGGCTAAAGCGCCCTTAGGCGTTGATGCACCCACGCTGACGCCTGGTGGCACGTCTCCTCCATCACGACTACCAACGTCGATGACCATGAGCAACCGTCGTGCATATGGAAGCTGCACTACGCTGCACACGCTAGCACAACGCGAAAGACGAAGCACGTAACTGACACACTAATACAACGCGCAAGACAAAGCACGTAACTGAATCGTCACCGAGTCAAATCAGCGCGTACAGCGCGTCGTAATTGAAGCCTCCGCGATCAACTTCAGAAACATTTTCAGAGCTAATTGCGGAGGCCACGCTCCGCTGTGCTGAGTACGGTGAACGCCACCTAGGTGGCGTTGGTAGTGCTTCTTGATGCCAGCGTCCCTTCGAATGCTGGCATCGAGGCGTCGTAGTACTGAGACCACCGAAGCGTTCACTGTCGGTGCGCGTTAAGGCCGGAATACATGGAGCGAATAACCGGCGTCCGAGCGAAGAACTTCGTCGGGCGGCGAACGTCCGACGGCCGGCGTCAAGAAATTTGCCGTCCGCAGCCGATCTGCCTGTCCAAACATTTTCGTCGGGCGAACGCCGCCGCCGGAAGCGTCTAGCGCGCAGCGGTGGACGACAGCCAATCAGGAGGCACTAGTTCCGGTCGCAATGCATGCTGGTGTTTCGCGCGCGCGCGCCTTTTCGCGTCGTCTGCAATCGCGTTGGTGTTGCCGTGTCTGCATGTCTCTGCACCGATTGAGTAGTTCCTAGTATGATCTCTCAGGAATCGCGTTGTATTTGTACATCCCATATCCGCTGATCTGCGAGGAAACAGACAAGCAGTGCAAGCTCTCTACAACAACCTTCAACAGAAATCTTCTGATCTCAGAGGCCACATGCTGTCGTCATGCCTATCTCCCGACTTCCCCGATAGATGGCGTTGGCATCGGATATTTCTTTCGCTAGGCTTAGACGCGTTCGAAACGAGAAGCGATCTCGAAAACTACTCAAGGTTATCCATAATACTCTGTCGTCGAAGCGGCCTGAGACTAAGCGAAAGCCGTTTACGCAGTCATTTGCTTCCAACTAAGTGAATTCTACAAGGACAACGCCAAATTCAGTTCGAAGCGGGCGGCCGGGACCGCCGCCAACACGGCGGCCAACGCGCGGCGGCGTTCGCCGCATGTATTGCAACACAGCAAACATCCTGCGTCGTGTCGCCGCGTCGTTACTTGACGCGTGAAGTTCGTCGAGAAAGTTCGCTCCATGTATCCCGGGCTTTAGTGTCATAATGCAGTACTTCTGTTTTCTGCTCGTAGGCGGCGGCACCGCCCCGAGCAAGAGCGCGGGTACACGGAGGAGTGTTAGATATATAAGGCGCGTCTGTGTAGCTCTCTGCGAATGCGTTTGTGGCGCAATGGGTTAAACGCTCGGCGATCTATCGTCGCGGACCGAGAGGTCGTGGGTTCGATTCCCAAATTTTGCATGTTTGTGGAACTTTTTCTTCTGGTTTCTTTCTTTGTATTATGTTCTATGACGTATTTCCGTGACGGAAATACGTCAGTGAAGTCTTGGTGGACCCCGGAATAAAACACTTTCGTGTTAAAATCAACTGTCCGCAGGTGGGGAACGAACCCACGTCTTCACATTACGCGTGCGATGCTCTCACCATTGAGCTACCGCGGAGCAGTTTTCCCATCCGCTTTGTGGGGTATTTATGTTTTACAACTATATAGAACTAACCCTGGGAGTGTTAGCCAATTCAATTACTAAGTACAAGTAATTTCCCCTATGTTGTCCTTGGTGTCATTGTTTGTTGGCTTCCTATTTTCATGCAAATTCGAGTCCATATCTCATGCAATTGTTTTAGGAGTCGGGGAAAGCGGCGGTATGACACCCTGGAACACTTCAATATGTAACTTTCTGCAAAGGCTTGCAATGAACCTACACAGAAAAAACATTTATCGCTCGTCACTCAGGATATTGTTTCGTACTTCGAATAAATATTAACACCGTGTCCCGCATAGTTTACTGAGGATACCGGGATCAAAAACTAAACGCCGTGTATAAAACATAAAAACTGCATAGGGAAAGCGAGTATTCAGTAGCGGTTTCTCGAGTACGCAAGCAACCACCGCAGTTCAAGTTTTCGGAACACGTGACAATAAGGCGGTCTTCATTTCTTCAAAATATAAAATATCCGCTGTTCTTGCTCCTGCCGGGAAACAAGTAGTGGGGTAGCCCTTATTCAGAAACCGCCTGAAAATTAAATCGATAAAAGCAGAAGTGACACAGGCCTTTAGAAGAAATTCAGTTAGGTGTTCTATTGGCACTGAAATGGCTCTGCAGGTTCGACCGAGGTCACTTTCACGAACATACCACCTCGCAGACCCTCATGTAATGTCCCGTTCTGGGACCTTTGAGGCATCATGAATAAATGAACTTGCATATAAAACGCTTATCTGTTCTAAACTAGAATATGCCAGTGCTATCTATGACAACCACCAGGTTAATATGATTAATTCCCTTGAATGGTTCATTCTCTCTGACTACTCCTATAATACAAGTGTCTCAGCCTTAAAATCCCGGTTGTGTCTTCCCTCGCTCACCTGCCGCCGCAAAAGTGCTCGTCTTTTTTATTTTTTTATTTTTTAGGTTCTTTCATTCGCTGCCCACGGGTAACCAAATCATCATTCCAGCGCATCGTTTCTGCCGCCATACGCATCACAATGCTGTGATGCGTATGCGTGCGTACCACGCGCCCATTCCACCACGTATCAGCGTTCTTTTTTTCTGCACACAGCCCGAGAATGTAATACCCTTCCTTCTGACATCGCCCTCATCACAGACATTTCCGGTTTCAAAACTCATATTGAAGACCATCTTTCAAGTCACGCCACCTAACCTGTCCCGTCATTTTCCTACGTGCCCACCCCTCATGTAATGTCCCGTTCTGAGACCTTTGAGGTATCATGAATAAATGGATGAATAAATAAATAAAGATACGATAAGTCGTGATTACACAAAGAATAAATTCGGCAGTTACACCTCTAAGTGGTTTGATTAGATTTTTGATGGTGATAAGATATATATTTATACTGCAACGCTACGTAGACTATTTCTGGACGGAGATTCAATGGCTCCAGAATTTGATAATCCAACCATTTCATGCAGTAAGGCACACCCAGCGTTGGGCGCCGCTGATCAAAATACTTTATCCGGACCTCTTCCCTCTTCCGAAGGTTAAATATTTCAAGCCAATTGTTTTGTTTTTTCAAGTATGGTTAGGTGGTAATATGTAACTGCGGGAACTGTCCAGCGCCAGGACTTCTGCGCAGTGCAAGCTTGTATGGCGAATCTCGCGCGTCGCCCGCTACAGCGCGTCACGAGGAGGCACAATACTCGCTGCCCAAACCAGGGATACGTAGGAAAGAAAAGCATTATATTAACGTGGTGACTCTATTAAGAAATAAAATTTAGCTTCAGCTGTCGTTTTGTTGGACTTTCCCGTGTGTAGCCGAAAGTTCCCGCTATCGAAAGTGGGGGGGGGGGGGGGGCAAATGGCATGCTTTGCCCCCCCACTTCTGACAGTGGGGGGGCAAGTGCCCCCCTTGCCCCCCCCCCCCCCCGGTAGATACGCCTATGTTTCTGTCCCATTCAGATTTTACCGTATACACTTTTCTAGCAGCGTTCATACGTCGTAAAAGCAAAACCGAAACTATGGCAGAGATCAGCTGAAAGATGCCGTACTAACTGGCGGAGTAACGCACAGTGCTCGTTGCGATGTCTTTAGCTTCCCAGGCTTCTGAACGATTAACCTCCAAGTTCCTGCCCCATGATAGAGTCAGTAAAATTTAATAATTGTACGCATTGCTTTTCAAATAAAATATGTCAGCTGCGATTTATGGCCTGGTAGTGATGCCTGCTTTTTGTGCTCCAAACTATGTTACAAAGAACCTGTTGGTGCGACTAGAAGCGCTCGAACACGTTGCAGATTTTTTTTTATTTTGTGTCCTGTAGCTACGAGATTAGTAACCAAGTTTATATTGAGAGGGAATGGGGGCGTGCTAAGGGTGATAAGAAGGCAACATTGGAAGTACTATGTGGGTCAATTAGGGGCTAAAGGAAAATTTCCAGACAAACATTTTCGGCCTCTCTTGATCTATTATAGTTCTGTAATAGTGATCCGCGTATAGTTTCGCCGCTTCTTTGCGAGAACGTAAAGAAGTAGCGATTCTGTACTTGAAGAGCATACGGCCGATATTATGCCTGACGTGTACCGAATGTGCGAAGTGGATTGGTTAAGTACACGCGTTGTAAAGAGTTATTTATACAAGCATTATCAACTCTACAAGCTTTTATATATATGGGGTGTTCATTTTTTAAGTTTTACGGAATATTTTTTAATCGCCTGTGGCAGGTGGCATAATTCTTACCGTTATACTGTGTTATTCGAAGAGGCGGACATTAGTAGCACGACAAATCGAAACAGACATCCAACTAATTACCAAAAATGAAGTAATAAACTTTTTAGTTGAATAATTTACGACACATATTTCAATTTACGAATTGTAGCCGGTGCACTTGCAAAACGCACTCACTTGAAATGAATTTCCAAAATGGCACCCGTTTCGAGATGTTGTTTCCCAAAGTGTGGGACGAAATACATGGGCGTTCCAGTTACTTTTGTGCTTCAAGGTATAAAGAAGCACTTTGGTAAAAATGTGAGTGGAACAGTGCATTTTTACGGCGAGTTTGATGGCGGATATCTCCAAACTGGTGTCATTCTGGAAATTCATTCCAAGTGGATACGCCTGACAAGCTCACAGGCTGCAATTCATAAATTGCAATATCTGTCGTAAGGGAATAAACTAAGAAGTTAATTATTGAATTTTGTTAATTAGATGAATATGTGTTTCGGTTTCTCGTGCTAATATCCGCCGCATCCAATAGCCCAGCTCAGCGATAACAATTATGCAACCTGCCGCAGGTGATTTTTTTAAAATTCCGTAAAACTTAAAAATGAACACCCTTTATACTGTTTAGTACGAAACGCGGCGCCACCTTTCCCACTATCCTGAAAAAAATCAACCGGCCACAAAGCTGAAAAGTTTAGTTAATAGGTGGTATTTTACGCGTGCTGTGTTCGCAAAACGTTAAAAGTGTGTGTTTTACAACCATCGCAAAGAATAATTGCCGTGATTGAACGCAGTTAAACCATGTTTGTCGAGCACGGTTTTGCTTGCTTTGGGAAAGAACACAGACACTGCTTGGCGCCGTCCGCAACTAACGCATCTACAATTGGATCACAAGATTACACACAGATGCTGCTCGGCGCGGCACCAGCAGCCAGCGACTTGACCTTCATGCTGCGTCTCACTTCAACGCGAACTAAGCGTCGAAAGCACAGCGCATACGAAGCTACCAGCACTCGGCACACTTTATACACATCGCAGATCGCTTTGAAGATCTGGGCGCCCACGCGCGCCGTACGTAGCAGCCGGTAGTGGCAGGCTAAGTCCCAATTTGACCTTGGCTGACCATGAAGGTTAGATTTACGGAACCAAGCGTTTTCTGGGTTGTACCTAGAGTAGTAGAGTAGTAGTAGTAGTAGTAGAGCTATCGCTCGAAAAGTTCCTGAGCAAGTGTTCAAAAGCGTCAATTGCCTTTTATCAGTTATGTGTCCCAATGTCACTAAAGTGTAATGCATGACAAAACATTTTTCTGGCTTCGTTCGAAGTGTTGCAATCAACAAGGGAACCCTACTTTTTTTTCCCTATTTTCACGCATTATGCGAGGTTCGCAGTAAGTAGTTTCTCCGATGTCCACGGTGAGCTAAAAGCGATACAATGTTCATATTTGGTTAATATTAGAGAAACACGGTATGAGTAACGCTAAGGCGATGTCCCATTCACATAAATTAATTATGCTGCTACCAGTAAACTACCTAACCAAGCGTTCTGTAGTGCTATTACCATGTTTTACGAGTGGCGCACGATTTAGCCCGCTCTCTGGGAGAACTATACAAGCGTCCCGCGTGCCGAGCACTCCCACGTTCGCCATCGTCGTCGTCGTCTTCCACAGCTGGCTGCGTTGCCGCTCATCATTCCAGCGCAGAAGTTCACTTCTCTTCTGTCTTTGTAATGGGGAAGCCGCGTTTCCGGGGTTATGAGCCATTGCTTAAGGCAGTATGAGCCCATTAGTGGTGCATCACTGCATGCTTCGCACCTCTCCAGGTTTCCCGTTAGTGGAGCTGCATTTTGCTCAATGGATCATTTGACACTTCCGTATAAAATTTAATTCACCGCTCAAACCGAGCCTACGACTTGACTCGTGCTAACTGTAATAACTAATAAGAATTAAAACAGTACGCAATGCGCCCATAATGGTCAAACTGCTGAGGGAGTTAAAGAAAACAATGATGGTTTCGCTAATAATTCATGGTAAAAGACATCATCAAGCTTGTCCTAAAATAATACTAGTGACGGCTTGGCCGCATGGCGAGTTTTTTTGCTTTGTGATCCCTCAGAAGTCTTGTGAATTCGAGAATTGTTAAATACGAGCCATGAATGCCATCACGCTAACCACCCTGTGTGTGATAAGAAGACACTGAAGTGGTGACGTGGTTTCTGAGTTAATTGGTTTTTAGAATGTACTATAATTTCAGGCCACTGAAATTCTTAATGGAACTGCTCGAAAGGAAGTGCTTCGCTGGAAATTGGGCTGTGATATTGCGAGGTTGCAGAAGTCTTTTTGAATCGTTCTGAAAATTTTCTTTGTATGATCGGGGTACCCTGTTAGAAAGAAGCCTGGATAAGATTAATCTTGCACCATTTCTATAGGCAGATGGCCAATCACTAAACCCTTTTCTCTTGCCAGGCCATTGAAAATTGTCCGGCTCCTGCAGTACATGCTCTATTAAACCGTTTAGCTTTCTTTGGGAACCAACCAACATTTTCATGTCTAAGCAGGTTTGTGTGCCAACCGACAGTGCAGTCTCACACAGCTTTATGTTTGTTGTTTATTTGTCGCCTCCTTAAGGTGAAGGTAGCCTAAAAACCGCGTGGTGGTACGGTACAGCCGCCTAGTGGTAAGGGGATTGTTCTCTCACTCATTCCTCGTGACGGCTAGCGTTTTGGGACGCTGTTGTGGAGAGGGTGTGCCTCCAGTATCCCCGGCCAGAACTGATCGCAGTCGGGGCACGCGGTCCCAAAGTTATCCTCTAGAAAGTAGTGCTCGAAGTATTGGTTGGCTCCTGCGCACTGGTGACATGGTGGCAAGATGGTGGGAGGCAGAGGGCCATCCATAACACATTGTGCGACATATAGTGCCAGAAATAACGTACCACCGCCCAAAGCATGCTGTTGCATATCAACCACGGTCTATTCTTCATAATCCTTTATCCTAAGGTTCACCACAAGGCATCGCATGGAGAGTTTTAGCCGAGCGGAACGGTACGACCTGGAGCTCTGTGGGGAGGGCCAAGGAAAGTGAGGTGCCGCTTTAGAGGCCACAGACCAATGAATAATGACACGTTTTTAGTGTCAATTCATTTCATTGTAATTGATCCATTTGTAACTTATGCTGATGTTTATGTTGATGGCTGGGCGGAAAAAATGTCACAGTTTCGCCCTAAGGGCGAAGCAATGAATGCGATAGCAACACAGCAATGTCATACGAAGTAAGGTGAGCGGCTTTGGTAGCAATATGAATTGTCGTAAACATGAGCTGAATAAGTAAGCAGGTGTGCTGCGGCGTAAGTAGACCGACATGAAGAGAGACTCGATGACCACGAGAAGGCGCGTGTGAAACGGTGGTGTTGATGAGAAGCGCTTCCCGTGGGCAGCGCGTGCGAAGGGACACACCTGTAGCGCTGCACTGCCGATCCGGGCAGCATTGCATGTGTAGCGTGCGTTGGAAAACGTGGCCCGACTATTACTAACTGAATGAACAAGCGTGGTGTGAGCGCGCACAAACAAACATGAATAGATCACACTGAATGACTGCAGACAACGACCGTCAAAACTCTGGCAGCAAGCGGATACGCCGCAGCGGCGAAGGTACGTGCGGTCTATCGCTTCAACGGAAACTGAGCGGCGAATGCACGCGGCGCATAAAGGTCAGAGCCGTGTGGAGATAAGAGACGGTGCGAGCGAGCGACGAGCGCGGTTGTTGGCAGAGCGGAAGTGCGCCCCCCCCCCCCCCTCCCACTCCCTCCGGCGCTGGCTTCCCGCTTCCTTGCTTGCGCGTGGGAGATTGAGTGCGTTCGCTCTCCGTGATAGCGCGCGTCCCCGCACGCTTCCGCTCGGGCATACGGCACGCGGCGAAGATTTTATCTATAGGGAACCTCACGGCGACGGCGACAGCGACGACGACGGCAGAAATCCGGTTGAAGTGTCCATATAATTGCTATCGCAATAAAAAACTGAAAACGGGCTGCTCTTAAACGTACACTAAAACCTCTTGCTTTAGATATGTCAAGATGAACTCTCACGCAAAAAGAGTGTTGACCCTTTGACTGCCACTGCCGAGTTAACTCGGTCACCCACCCTCGTACAAACCCGGCCAGTCCCCAGTACAGCAGAACACCGTTATAAAGAAGTGCTGGGGAGTGTGCAATAATTCGTTGTACAAGTAACTTCATTGTAAAGGATGTGCAACGCGCAATTCACATTAGAACCGGGACAGAATTGTTACTTGGTTATACAGGTCATTTTGCTGTAGAGGCGCTCGACTGTACAATCGTTTTGTGTTTTCAACGCACTCCCGGCCTGTCCAGTAGCAACTCTAGCAAGAAATGGCATTGCGTGTCTTTTCTTTCGTCTCTGGAAAGCTAATCTGCACACCCAAGAACCATGTAAGCTAAATTTAATATTACAGGTGGAGTAACTGTAACGGTGCTCTGTCACTGTGTCACGGCAGGGCAGCCATGGTGGACCAATGTGGCAAGGTCCCTGCGCACTTTGACAGGCGAATAGATTTATGAATACTTGATGAATTACGAATCGAAGGGAACCTACGACGGAGAACCAGATTCTATGCAGCATGAAATGGTCGCTGTGCACCACAAAAGAAAGAACATGGCCGGCACTGAATATCGGAAGGACAATCGTAGCCTTGCATGGTCAGCGTGGCATGTCCGTCGGTCCGGACTTTAGAACAACAAACGTTCATTAGACCAACACGCGAACAAAAAAAAAATCTGCATGTGCTGACAATGAAATTTATTCACCCGTAGGGCACATTTGCTACCATGATATGTATCAGTACAAGTGTAGACATGGAGTGCAATATAACGTAACGCACAGGCAGTAACATCGTACACGATATACGCAAACTAAAGGAGCAAACAAAACAAAAAATGATGTTCTCGACACTGGATTTGCTACTTCGACTTCAAGAACACTCTTACAGTGTATAGTGAGAGCGAAGATGGTAGAAAGAGTTTCTGAAAACGGCGCTGCAGTTCGGCTAAATGTTGCATTTTTGTTCCATAAAACCTGCCGTGCATCCCTGCATTCTATATGTGCTTCTTTTGAAATGATTCTTTCAAGTTAAATTGTGCCATAATTTGCTAACATATAGTAGAAAATTCCTTTAACAGCACATCTCTTTTAATTTAATAACATAATTTCACATAAATAAAGGGCTTGCGATGTGAATCTGCTCGAAATAAACAGGAGCTGAGCCTGTGGGACACATAACACTGCTCCTATAACATAGGACCTCTAATAGCTTGCTGCACAGAGACATCCAAGCACACACAGAAAGCATTTTAGACAGTCTTGGCGAATTACCTCCCTTCTCCGAACCTGGTATTTATGTGTGTAGAATTTTTCCTGGTGTCTAAATATAGCGCAGTCATAATATATGCGCCGATTTCGGATACCTATATTTTACCTGAGCTACCCGTGCTCTCAGCTGTAGTGGTACCGGTGGTGCCACCGTACGATACCGTTGTGCCTGTGGCACCACTATGTTACCGGTGCTTCCACTGGTACCAGTGATACCGGTAGTAGTTGTGGTATCAGTTACGGTACCGGTGTTACCGGTGGTGCCACCGTGCGATACCGTTCTAGCAGTGGTACCAGTGTGTGGTACCGGTCCTACCGGCGGTACCCGTGCTACCCGTAGTACTTGTGGCATCAGTTGTGGTACCGGTGTTACCGGTGATGCCACTGTGCCGTACCACCGCACAATGATGGTACCGTTGTGCTGTGTTATTGATAATAACGGTTAGCGTTGTCGCATTCGTTCCTCGTGACAGCAATCGTTTTCAGACGCTGTCTTTGGGACGCTGAGTCGCTATTCTAAGACGCTGGCGCTTTCGTTTGAGACGCGGTGGGAATCGAATTATATGGTTCATGCACCTCATTGTCATACCCAACTCGCTCGCGAAGGCTTCATCTTTTCTCGACGTCATCTATAGGTTGAATCGCCTTCCAACTCTTTTGAAACGTCTGAGCAGTGTTGCACAGGTTCCTCAAAAACAGGAATGAAAGCTCGTTCCTCGTTCCTTCCTAATATTGAAACAAGTTCCCGTTACATGTTTCTTTAATGCGAAAGGAATCCTTTCCAGTTACACTTAGAACATTGGAACGTGTCGTTACATTAACGTTACATTTTAGGATTCATTAATTACAATATAGTGTCGGATAATCCTGAGGCGAAATAAAATGAGCAATTTAAAACTCACATCGAACTACGTATATTATACGAATTCGAACATCGCCGGCAGCAGATTATCTGGAAATAAAAAGACTCCAAAGAAACGCTCCTATAAAACAGCTTTGATGGAGCAACGGACATACTCCAGACATGTCTAACTGCAACATTGGTGCTCGTCTCTTACAAGTGCAACACATATGGCACTTTCCACTTTGGTCTTCAAATGCGCAGTCAGGATACTGCGCTTCAGATGTGCAAATAGAATTTACTCACATGCTCCAATACAATTAAATTTCTTCTACAAGAAACCGCATCGAAAGAAACAATACATAGGCGTTTAATGAATGCTGATTCAATATTGCAGTATGAGTGGGAAAAAGAATTGTCCAGAATGCATATTCGCCACTTAGTTAAGTACCTTGTTTGAACTCAGCAAAAGTTGCATCTCGATGTTGGTGCCTGACAGACGAACCCGTTTTTCAAGTGAAGCTTGTATTGCCTCGCAAGTGTTGGCGGAGGTGGTGGTTGTGGTGGCGGCACGCTAAAATCCTGCCAAGAACATATCGAAAACTCGCGTCTCGTTCCCTTGGTATGTACCAAAATTGGCATGGAAGAGTACCAATGTATGACTAACATGACTGATAGGTCCTGACATAAATAACATCACATGCTCGTCAGTTACGTCGCGATTAACGATAATAAAATCACGTGTGGCGCATACCCGCATTGAATATGCGCGTATGGGCCAGGGACAACAAACAAAGGAACGAACGAAGCAATGAATGAAAGAAAGAAAGGAAGGAAGGAAGCGAGAAAGAAAGACAAAGAAAGAACGAAAAAAGAAATCCTGTGTGGCTCATACCGGCGCCGCACATTTCAGCTCCGCTCCCAGAGTAGAGCAGGTGCGGGGAAAGCTGCACCGGCGCCGGATCACGTGACGTGCTCGACCAATCAGGGTCGTTTGCTGTGTCACGGGGAGGGAAAGAAAAGGGGCTTGGCACGCTTCGCCGGGATCCCTCGGGTCAGATCAGTTTCGACGTCCGGATGTGAAGGCCGGCGTGGTGCGTTCAGCCGAGGAACAGGCTGCATTTGAGCGACAGTGGCGAGAAGTCGCTCGGGAAAGGGATCGTCGTCGACGTGATTGAGCGTGAGGGCTTCCGAAGCCCAGGCGAAACGTCAGCGAAGAGCCGTGCACTTCAAGTTGCGGCAGCGCGATGTTGAGGCCAAACGTCAGCGCACAGCCACCGACCCTGAGTTTAGGGCAAACGAAGGGGAACGTCTGCGACAGCGTCGCTTGCCCTCATTTTCTCGACAGGGGAAGGGCTGGTGACGTTTTCGTCAGCACTTCGTTTGCAGTGTTGAAGATTCCCCAGAGTTACGTGACAGGCAAGCGGTAGTTCTTTCCGCCTCACTTGGTCGCCCATCTGCCCTGCGTGATGTGCTGCGTACGTCTGTGTGCGCGTCTGTTCAATGCCGTGGAACGTTTACAGAAGGAACGCCGTTCCCTCTGCCGCTCCTTCATGAACCTAACCAGTTGCCGTTACAGTTCCACCGACCCTTAATAGAACGGTGGCATTCCTGTGTTCCTTCCAAAAGGAACTAGTTCCAGGAACGCCGTTCCTTAGAAAGCCGTTCCGTATAACACTGCGTCTGAGTTTGTTTGCACCGTCCTTGCCCACACATGCCCAAACCGTCAGCACAAACGCTTCAGGAAAACTTTTATAGTCCATGCATGCTAGTATCATTAGCAACACCACCCTGATTAAAGTCGTCGTGTGTCAGACCACCTGGACCCACTGAGTGTTGGTGGACCCTTTAAAGCAGAGTTGCTTAGCTCACTGTCTCAAGCTGTATGTACCTCGAGCGCGACAGCGCCCACCTTAGCATGCTGTCTCGCATCCCTGGCTGCATTTAGCTTCTTTATTTTGCGTCGATGCAGAAAGCTGTATAAAAAATTGCGTGTACAAAGAAATTGAGCAGATATTATCAACGCTGATTGTTAATGTACGTGGATAGCCTAAAAGCTAGTCGCTTTTTAAAGGAAGAGTGCACTTGAAGACTTCTGTTTGTTGCAGAGAGGCTATTTAGGTAGAATTTGTTGTTTCTTTGAGTAATTCCGCAGAGAAAAAAAAGAGCATTTAACCAGCACAGCTGTAGCGGGGGTGTAGCTGGCTTCACGTTCGGTTCGTCATATATGTTTGGCGCCAACGGGGGAATGTGACTGCCAGCCTCCTCTCGTGCAGAGCCGCCGGGGTAGGCGACAGCGAGAGAAGAGGAGAGCTGTCCCTCCCGAGCGCACCTTTAGGTGCTCCAAACCTTGAGTCGCCCCGAAGATCTTGCATGACAGCACATAAGTCTCAAAGCTGAATTTTTTGGTGTTCAGCGATAAATGCCTTCCCTAACAGGGTTGGGCAGGAGCACGCGCCTTTTGCATCGAGGTCTTTCTATTGGCGGTCAGATCCAGACCCCCGCCGACCAAGAAAGTAGGCGAAAGAGCCAACTGGAGCTATTCGCTTTACCAGTATCAAGTGAGACGAATAATTCTCGAACACTGTTTTTTGTGTTTGTTCTCCATGGATTGAATCATTGGTAGAAATTTGACTGTAACAAAACATATATGTAATTCAAAAGGAAGCGTCCGTGCCAAAAATCTTGGTCGCTATGAAGAAAACTATGATTGCTGATTTGTTTAAAAAAATATAAGGTGTAGCAACACGGGAACTTCCGACGTTACAAACACGAAGATGCTTCTAGCCCATATTATTACGCATCTCTCATTCATGATTCTCATGGTTCCTGCGCACTGTCTACACGAGAGTTCACTCTACTATTTTTGTAAGGAACTTGTACCCGTACGCAGAGATGCAGCCTGCGCCTATTAAATGCGCGTCGTAGCGCCCGCAAGGTTAATGCAGAAATGAGGTAGAGTTTGCTGTTATATTGTTGCGTAACACGCTATAACTCTCCTGTGCCCACATCAGAATGTCACGTTAACGGTTCATTCAAATTCACCTCGCAAACGGAAGACACGAAAATTTCTCTTGAAATAAAACTTATTTTTGGGGTTTGCTTTGTCCTCCTGTCTATGAAATCAGCCGCAAGGGTCGCACTGCCCAGCTTCGTGCTTATCCCCGTATTGCACTGTTGTCTTCAGCCAATGAATTACATTACTTAATGAGCGGCATATTAAATTAAATATTATTGCAATAGCAATTATATGGACAATCCAGGTGCATTTCTGCCGTCGCCGTGAGGTTCCGTATAAAGTCTAAGGGCGATAAAATTGTCGCCGCGCGCCGTTCGATGTGCGGGCGAGTGAAAGCGTGCGAAGGTGAGCCGGCGATCGCGGCTCAATCTCGCGCACGCAAGGAACGAAAGCGGGGAGGAAGAGCGCCGTATTCTGCGAAGCGCACAGTCTGCGACTTTCTTTTGAAGAGAAGCTTTCTTTGCGAACTTTACGCTGCTTTGGTCACCACGGCTGCTTGTGAAATAAATTCACATACCTAAAATAAAAGCATGACTTCTGCGATGCTGGGCTAGAACCTCGGTCTTCCAGTCCATCAGCCCGATGCTCTTGCCATAAGGCCACAATTGCACGGGTACGTATTTCTCTCGTGACCAATTAGCCAATTAAGTTTTCTGATTCGATTGGCGCCCGCGTCACGTAGCGTAGCACGTCCCAGAGCATGTGTGCGCGACTTCGCGTTCTTCCCTTAATGCTTCTTTCTTCTTTGCAATTAGCATCGTTTTGTAACTTCATCATCATCAGCCTACATCTATGCCCACTGCAGGACGAAGGCCTCTCCCTGTGATTTCCAATTACCCTGTCTTGCGCTAGCTGATTCCAGCTTGTACCTCCAAATTTCCTAACTTCATCGCCCCACCTAGTTTTCTGCCATCTTAGACTGCACTTCCCTTCTCTTGGTTCTTCTTCTTCTTCTTTCTGGGGTTTTACGTGCCAAAACCAGTTCTGATTATGAGGCACGCAGTAGTCTGGGGCTCCGGATTAATTTTGACCACTTGGGGGTCTTTAACGAGCACTACAACGCAAGTACACGGGCGCTTTTGCATTTCGCCTCCATCGAAATGCGGCCTGGCATACATTCTGTAACTATAATGGTCCACCAGTTATCCATCCTGCGCATTATATGGCCTGCCCAACTCCATTTCTTCCACTTAGTGTCAACTTCATGTCAAGCGAGCAAACGGGGGTTATCCCCGTTGGCTCTCTGATCCACACCGCTCTCTTCCTGGCTCTTTACGTTAGGCCTAAACTTTTTCGTTCCATCCCTCTTTGTGCGGTCCTTAACTTGCTCTCGAGCTTCTTTGTTAACCTCCAAGTTTCTGCCCCATATGTTAGCACCGTTAGAATGCAATGGTTGTACACTTTTTTTTTCAATGACACTGGTAAGCTCTCAGTCAGGATTTGACAATGCCTGCCGATTGCACTCCAACCCAATTTTATTCTTCTGTAAGTTTGTTTCTCATGATCAGGGTCCCCTGTGAGTAATTGACCTAGATAAAGCTACTGCTTTACAGACTGTAGAACTTTGTAACTTCACCTTGTTTGTAATATGTCCCTCTTTATATCTGTATGTCCGTGTCTGACTTCTTTAGCGCCAAATGGGGCCATAGAGTGCATTATTTAATGAAGAGGGTATCGGGCCACTCTGTTGAGGAAACCAAATTTGGAACCAACAGTCGGACCAACTTGGGTCATGGCGTACGTGACAGTGGGTATGTGACGCTCCTAATTCACAACAAAAAATCATGTAAAATGCTGAAAGTCCGAGATTTACAAAATTCCTTTTCCGGAGGTCCACAGCCCATGTAAGAGAGAATAAAACATTTATTAGTGAAAATAGCCGTTTTGTGGTCGGACCACCTAGTCCAGAAGACCATTGTCTTTTGCCGCCGTCCGGGCTTGGTTGACCAGGGGTTGTTGCTGTTCTGGGACCGAGCTGGACAGGGTCGCCTCCCACTCGACTATCGTCGGGTTATTCTTGGCCGATATTTGCGGATTCTGTTGGCACGCCCAGACCATGTAGTATAACGGGGCCGTCTAGGGACAGAATTTACATGGTGGATTGTAAGTCGTAGGATCTATCTTTGATAACACATAAGGATTCAGAAAGGACAATGTTTGTAAGCGTCTCCATGCTACCTGCGTTGCTTTATCTAATTTGGGATCAGGCGGCGGTAAAGCGCGTCTACTCAGCCGGAGGTGTTGCAGGATCTCAGAATATGAAAGGAGGGGCTGAGGATCGTCCTGGTCAGCGAGAAGTTGTGCTGTGGAGGAATCGGCGGAGCCCCGGTGTAGAAGTTCTCGGGCGGAGGCATGAGCAATCTCATTGCCTAGAACTCCCGCGTGCCCTGGTACCCACAGCAGCTGTTTCCACTGACCCTCTTGACGACTGGCCGCAGCCTGTTGCAGTATTGAGTGTATGTAAGAAACGTCCATGCGGTTCAGGAGCACCTGCAATATCTGATGGAGATGCTGAACGCATGCCTATGCTTGCCTGATTTTTAAGTATTTTATATAGGATGTGCTGGTTTATGTTTGTGCTGTTTCCATGTGTGATTTCCCATGTATAAAAACAGAGAAAGAAAAGCGGTTGCGGCCTAATGTTCAGAACGTCGAGCTGCTTCGTGAGGGGGCTGGTGTTTGGAATCCGCTGTCGAATGCGTCACGTTTTTATTTTGTTATTTTATTTAAGTGAATGCGAATTTACTCACCGAGATCCCGACCGGCGAAAGACCGGCTGACCGATCTACAAAGGTGATACGATTGGATAGTAGGCGAAACAAGCTTCGTTTTATTAATACAGGCGGGAACAGCTGAACAGTTTTGATTGTAAGAGCACTGTATAACAGTTGTAAGTGTTACTACAACGTAGTTATGTTTTCTACCCACCCGCGTAGCATACAATAAAGAGCGTCATTGAATGACGCTGTTTCCGTGTATATTTATCGTGTGCCTTCTTGCAAAGTTGCACCAAGCCTGCCGGTTTTATCCTCTTGCATATAGCTGACTTTCTTTCAGACTTCTTTTTTTTCTTTTTCTATGTGGGCAGGGGGAGGGGGGAGAGGTAGTAAAAATTCATAGTAAAATGGATTATAAAAACGGACACTACAACGCATAACCTAGGGTCTCACCCCTACGAATTGTCACGCTCCCCATTTGAGAACGTTCCGCCCGTCTCCCTAGCGGTGCTCTGGCGACAATGTCCGCATCTTGAAGAATCGACCGCCCAGCTTCGTTTTCTCGCTTCCGCTTATCGTGTAAGCCAAAGTCTGCTAGCTCGCCATCCTTCTTTGCTCAGCGTTCGGCTCGCTGTTTTGTAAGCATCCTCAAATATTTCTGTTTGCTTTCTTTCTTTCGGTGTTGCCAAATGGGGCGCCAATAGCGAGTAATCGATCCATCTTCTCAGCTGCTGTAAGCAGCACTAGACGTCGCTTGCGCTCTTCCACAAGAAACACAGTGGAAAGCTTTATTGTACGTTATTTCTGTCATTGTTAGATGCTACAAACACCGCTCTAATTAATGTCTAGTCCCTCACTGCGTTGTCTTGATATTCGATGGTAGTCTTTGAAGAAATGTACAATGTCCTCTGCCAAGATTTCATTATTTATATGACTTTAAAGGAGATGTGGGCAAATTTAGTTGGCGCTGGCTACTCCCCTGTAAGCCACTTTAAGGTGAATTTGAAAAATTATTTCTTTGTGTGCGTGTTCTGGGCGTATGATGGCAGGAACCTTATTCATTTATATAACACACAAAAGAAAATCAATATTAGAATCCGAGAGGAGCAATTTTTCATTAATTAACACTATGCAAAGAAGCAGACAAGGGAGGAGGTGGAGAGAAAGATAGAAGGCCGGGATCTTAACCAGAAATGAATGTGGTTGGCTACCCTACTGTGGGGGACGGGAAAGAGGGAATTGAAAGATGAGAACTGACAAAGAAGCCATAAAAAGCGCAATGTAAATTAATTGTTATGTTTAATGAAAATGTAGAAATATTAAGGTAAATGTACTGTAACAGCATTACTTGTCTAGAGTTGCTTCAAACAGCAATTTATCACTTCTGCGTGCGTGGCTAACGATAATGAGACGACGCTATTCTTTTGTTGGTGCAATCGCTTAACATTTGCTACAGCCGTACTGCGAGCGCTCGTCAATTTTCAAAGTGAAATAAATTATGTTGCCTAATGACCAGACATTTTTTTAATATGGTAAATGGCGAAGTGGATAATTTTGTTCGCTGTCAATTTTTGAAGCATTCTTCTCGCTCTTGTTTCTGGTTTTATTCTTTCGACTTGCTATTTTAACATTATGTCAATTTTTGGAGTGACAGCTTCACTTTCTCCATTTTATTATATAATGTCTTTGTGAGATTATGTTAGGCTATTGGCAGTTGTTTGTTTAGTGTCTGTAGTACGTGTATACCGTATATTGGTGGTTCAATTTATTGGGCCCTTTGAACATATCCACCAACGTTTTCGTTTTCGGCTATATTGCTGAGACCTTTGTGGTATTAAGATTTGAGCGCTCGGCGACCTCATTTATTTCCAAGTTATCTGGGTCTCACACTTCGATTCCCCTGAACGTTGTTCGTTATCAAGGAATCGAGCACTCAAAAAGAAATGTTAGGCAAAGCTAAACTTTAAAGCAGTTATTTGTGAACAGCACTGTAAAGTTCAAGTTTATAGTCAAGCTATATTAGGAATTTCAGGGTAGACGGTTTAGTTTTCCCCAGCGGGTCCAAACAGATAGATATGTTAATATAACCGGTATATATGAACATGGGTTATTTAACTAGACAAGCTGATGGGCGTCAAGCACACCTTGGCGGACGAAAGAAACGTTCCTCTGGTTCCGGGCTCTAGAAGGTAGGTGAACTGGAACAGCCCAATCCAAACATGATTAGCGAACCAACCCTGGTTCAATTCAACTTTTAACTGTGCGCAGTAATCGAAGTTAGAAGAATTGATGAGTTTTTCGTCTGAATTGCAGGACTGACGTTTACAGAAGAAGGCACAAGACCAGGCCCGTGTGTTTTGGTGAGGAAATACGGCAAGAGCTGCGGGTAAGTCCAAGTCTGCCTGCCTTGCAAGCGCCACTGAAGCAAACATTCGATGCGTCCGTAGCCTTCCATCCATTTTCTTTGCTTGTGAAAGCTTATCGCTCATCTGAACGTCTACTAGCAGTCTCTAGCGCGTGCAACGCCAGTATTGGCTGGACATTGCTTGTTTCTATTAGCGTGTTTTTTTCCTCGAATAGACTGGCTAAATGACAGATCAATGCCACAAAGCGGTTTACTGTTTTTCGGTACTTGTTTATGTGTTAACTGTAGTTTCTTGAGGACCTGATAAACATGGTCACAATTCTTGTGTTGCAGAAGATTGTTATAAGTTTAACACGATCATGTTGTGGCAGATAAGACCATATGCATACACATATCGTTCTACATATGCGACAGGTTCTGCCTCCACTAACTCTATCCAGAGTTCTGTTTGCAAGAAAGGCTATCGAAATATTTTGGCCTTCCTTTACCTACCACGTTACGCCAGTATATTCACCGCTGACTTTGCTTTAACTTTTTATCAATCTTAAGCAAACAGAACCTTACAACCTGAAACCTTACAACCCCTGAAACAATTTTGAAGCTTTTAACAATCAAGGAGAGTGCCTTAATTTAAAAGGGTCAGAACTTGAGCTTGTTGGTGTGGCTTCATTTTGAGGCAACCACGTGAAAAAAAAAAACAAGGCAAGAAAGACAGGCAGGACAGGACAGGCACTGTCCTGTGTCAGCACCTGTTCTGTCCGTCTTTCTTGTCTGTTTTTTTTTCGCCCCGTTTCCCCGTGATGCAGCTTCTTATTGGTTTTAGGCGTGATCTCTCTCCCGCCACAGACGTGCCGCCCCTAGATATAAAGATTTATTTTGGTGAAAGTCATATCTGCTGGGCATATCAGCCACGTGCATTGAAGCAACCACTCTCCTCTGACTACGCGCATTCCAATGTAGTCAAATGTGTGCGTGTGCACCTTCGACGGGTTATTGCTGTGTTACAAACGCCACACAACGATCTGCCTAAGAAGCAAGACTTATGCGTCGAAATCACCATCTTCTCGTCACGTGTGCAAAGAGACGACGGATTAGGACTTATTTGGGGCGTAGCGAACTTCGGGCTTTTGTGCCGGGTGATACTGGTTAGGCACGACCATCTGGCCTGCGTTCTCTTTTTTTTTTTTTTTTCATTGAAAAGGCACGAAACGAGACGAGACAGGAACCTGGCTATCGCAACGTGCTTGGTGAGCGGCAAAGAATGTTTTGCGGTAAAAAAATGAAAAAAAAAGGACTCTTGGAAATAAAGTCATTTGAATGCAGGATGCAGGGAAAGTTTCGTCTTTCATGTAGATTTGATTTTTCCATGCTAGGTTTCTTCCTGAAATGTCACATACAATTCGGACCCCCTTCTAGACAGGAATCAGCGCACGTACTTGTCAGAGCGCCTGTGAACATTTTCCCTCAAGGCTATTCTCCCATGCACGCATTGCGGGCGTCTTTCTCCTTTGTAATTCTCGAGCAAAAGTTCCAAGACACCTACGACCGGTGCTTCCGACGTCAAACGTGAGAATTTCCTGTCTTGCGCTCCGGAACCTAGGCGTCGCTTCCGCTTCCTGCAGGCTTTCCTCCTTCGATTTGCATGCAAATCTTTCCAGGTCCAAGCCACCAGCGGTACGCACTCTGCTTCACTTTGGATTGGAAGACACTTTGGATTGGAAGAAAAAAAATCGACCTTTACTACTCTTCAAAGCAAGGTCAGGATATTGTCTTCTTCAACTTAGGCCCTGCGCTGCAAATGCCGAAAGAACTTGTTGAACATTCTTTTTTCTCATTTTTACGCTTGTAGAGGAGCTAAAATTGACCAGGAGCAATATTTGACGCTGTGCATCACGATCTCCTTCCATACCCGTATCGCCCTTCTGTCGAAACTATACTTGTTTAGTTCCGCTCATTCCTTCTATGTTCTGCCCTAACAACAGACAAAAAATAACCCTGTTATCGTCTCTAAATGCACCACACAATAGCCAACTGCTGATGTATGTCACTTAGGGCAAGTTACAAACTCTATACGAAAAGAGCTTACATATACAGGGATAAAGGGCCCCAGAAAGGCAGGCCGGCTTGAGTAGCACACTGTGGTTGAGAAGCTAGATAAACTGGGATAAAGCTCCTTAAAAAGGCTGGCCGACGCACGCTTTATGCGAAGGCTGTGGGTTCGGTTCCCACCGGCGAGAAGTTATCTTTTAGTCCACTTTCATTTCCCCATGCTTTACTATTACTACAGCTAATCTCCAATAGGATTTTGTTGGCTCTGTTGCCTGTTGGCTATATCTGGTCATGATCATATATATATAAATGTATATATATATATGGATGAAGGCCGGACCCGGCCGAAACGTCAGTAAAGTCCTGTTATGTTTTTCCTTTACGCTTTTATTTTTGAACTACTTCTGTGCCGGCTCTTGTGATTCCTTGCTTCACTGTATGTATGTCCCGCGTTCGTGCAATCTTTCTCTTGCTATATATATATATATATATATATATATATATACAGCAACAGCAAGAGAAAGATTGCACGAACGGAAATGATAAGAATATCCTACACTCAGACAGGCATATCGAAAAACCGTACACGTGTCCAGACAGTAATCAAAAGATGCAATGCAAGGGGCTATAGCGATAAATCTGGAAACCGCATTTCTGTTCCCTACAGCAACACTGAAACCATGCTCATGCACTCGTATTTCTTTTTTTGTGTGATTTCCAACTTCTGAGTAATTTCTCTCATCTTACTTTTAGGACCCGATTCAAAATTCAAAATTGTCTTTTTTTTTATGACCCGGACGCCGCCAGACTCTCGGCCATGTATGCCTAAATAAGCCGAAATAGCTTTTTGGGCAATATAATGATGCTCCGCTATCGTCTTAATACATTGGCCTGTCTGGAAAAATTTGTTCTACTTCTTTGGTTTTCTTTTGTTGCATGAGAAGGGTACTGAATAAACAACAAAACAACGTTTTGAATGCCATCCGAAAATTCTTTGCGGTGCTGTGTAAGACAGGCGGTCATCTCTTTCATGTCATAGTTGGCCTCGCAGAGTATCTCCAATCGTTGCGGAGCACGATAGACAATGTGGACAATGGTCTTTCTCGATGTCCTTCCGAGATTGTGAGACGTGCTATGTATGTAGGGCATTCTTCTTCGGTGTAGCTCGGTTACTGCGATTCTTGCTTTTCTTAGAAAAATCGCACTGAAAATTATTCGTCCCAGGACTCAATGCAATTCATTGTTAAACTGCCGTGCGCACTCAAGACGAAAGACGCAGGAAAAGTAACGTACAATCGCTCTTCCTGCTTATTTCTTCTCCGTGCGTGCTGCACTTTTACAATGAATAATTACCAACACACCACACTCTCAGTTCTACTAAGGATAAATGGAAATTCTTGTGGACATAGACACAACTGGGTTTTTTTCTTCTACTTTGCACTTTTATTGGTGATAACTGAATAATGGCGATAGATTCTCATTTCCAACAAGCCTTAGTAATGTGATAACTGAATAACGTCGATAGATTCTCATTTGCAACAAGCCTTAGTAATGATGAGCCACTTGAGGCGGTTACATTGTGCGTGTGCACAATAATATCGTCGTTGGTTCGGATTGGCGTGGTGACTAGCAGGAGGGAGCGAGATGTACTGTACGCCCTAGACAACGCATTATCACGCGGCCATAGATTGTCGCTTTTCGTTCAAAATTAGTTACAGGTACATATTCTGTCGTAGCAGTGCATGAACAATATGCGCCCCGCATGCGTAAGCAGTCAGGCGTTCCGTTAGCATGCGCAATACTATTGTACAAACCTTAAAATTCACAAATAAAAACTCATCTACGGCAAAACCAATCAACTCCATGGCAACTAGTGCGAGTGGCACTGCTGGCGGGCGCTCAGAACAATGCGTGCTGCAACAGACTCCTGGGCTAAACACAGTGCGTCATAAACCATCCTTCACCCGCCGTGGTGGCTTAGTGGCTCTGGTGTTGTGCTGCAAAGCACGAGGTCGCGTAATCAAATCCCGGCCATGGCGGCTGCATTTCGATGGGGGCGAAATGCGAAAACACCCGTTTACTTAGATTTAGGTGCACGTGAAAAAAACCCAAGGTGGTCTAAATTATTCCGTAGCACTCCAATATACGGGGTGCCTCATAATCGAATCGTGGTTTTGGCACATAAAGCCCCATTATTTAATTTCATTGTTAAACCATTCTAGATTCTCCACGACGATTACTACGCGCACAGCGCGGCCGACAGACAAACACGAAAAAGGAACGGTGAGGACAAGCGCTAACTTCCAGCTCAACTTTATTACAAAGAACACACATATATCCCCTCGTACACGTGATCAAAACGAAAACTACCGATACTACCGATGCATAATGTCTAAGCGAAACAACAGTCTTGGAAAAACCACAAGCCTAAGAAGACGGCACGCCGCGTACAACTCTGCACATCATAATGGAATACCCAACTAGCCCATTCAAAATCCACCAGCGGCAACCGTGCTATTCCTGGAGTTTACTGCAAGCTTCACCGCGTGCAATTTGCGAGACCCACCTGTCTTTCGCGAAGTGGCTTCAACATTCGTGCATCCTAAAGATGTTACCAAGCTGCAAACACGCCTCGCGAAGCAACGATAATTTGAGGACTCTAAAAAAGAAAACAAAAGTGCGAAGGCATACACTTCGCACGTAGAGAAACTCGAACATTCCAGGCGGTCTTCCGTGCATTTTAAAGTAGTATTTAGACCAACGCATTAGCAATGGTGGGGGAAAAGGGATGCGTTGGGGAGACCTCGTTATACACTTTTGTTTTTGGCATCTGCTTAGTTCTAAAACGGCTCTAGAACATATTTAAGTAGCGAGCACCTCACTGAGTCTTAACGAACTGCGACCTGACTGTCACGATGCCTCCTATTTAGTTCTCCGGTAATGCTTTTAGCAACTTGATATTATTGATAATAAATCATACAGCCTGCCTCGCATAATGTTACCATATTTTCGTAATTGCAATTGGCAAACCTTGTAGAGACCAATGGTCGCAGTAATTTAGGTAAAGGAGCGTAGACGCCACATTTGGAGGCTAAACTGGCTATAGTGTAAGCTTTGCAGGCTTACCAACAACGCTTTCACGAAGTATGACTGACAGCAGATGGCTAAAAGGTACTTTATTTGAACAATAACATCTAAATGTGGTTTCCCGAATGTGTGATTATTTCTGTGTTGAGTGCTTACTTGCCTATGTTATTCTTTTTGTATATAATTTTATCACTCTGTCTTACCGATGTTCTTTTTTGCACGTTTGTGTTGTAGCTGACTCCCCCTCCCTGTGTAATGCTGGTTCACGCGAACTCCGTAATGACGGGTATATAAATAAATAAAATAAGTAGAAATGAAACCTAGCACCCTTCTCCACATTCGTCACGACCACCATCGTGAAAACACCGTTCTTGAGACAAAATAGCTTGACTTTAGATACGCTGGGGGCGACGCATTTTCAATGTGGCCACACGTGTGTTTCCGGAAATATGGCCGGTGGACACAGGTGCTAATTTCCCACTTAGCTCCCGCGTCCACGAACTGGGCGCACGTGTGAAATTCTGCAGACGATGGATAAGTTCGTTGTCGACAGCGCTTAGCTGGTTCACGCGAACTCCATAACGGCGGGTACTCAAAATTTACGTCACTGAAAGGCTATCCTCCCGTGCTGGCGGATATGCTAAAATCTGGAATTGTGTGGTCTAACTCTTTGCTTTGTTTAGTAGTCTTGACGACTGCCTCCGTAATGCCTTTTCAACTTCATCGGTCGACTCCTTCTAAGGATTATTCCCTCAAGCGCACCAAGACCATATGTAGTTCGTGTACGGAAGACGTCATTAGGCACAAGTCATTGCCATGTTTTCGCACTCCTTGTATTACAGGAATGATAACAAGGGACGTATTCTGGGACGATCACTTTCTGCTATACCATCGCCTAGGCCATCAAGCGCGCGCTGATTGGCTGGTTGAGCCACATCGAATGAGCTGATGGGCCGGTTGAGCACTACGTCACGCGAAGGCGATAGTATCGCTGAAAGTGATCGTCCGAGATTACGTCCCCAAGCTGCGTTCTTGTCAGCGGCCATTCTTATTCAAGTGGCGAGTCACTGAAAGAATTTCAATGTGCAGGCTGCACAACACACGTGAGCGCAGGATTGAATTTAAAAGCTAGCTGCTCGACGCACCTGGTAAAAGAGCTGCGTTCAAATGTTCAACAAGAGTAGTAAAAAAATACAGCTGACAGAGGTGCACAGAAGCGAGAGAAGTGCAGAGATGGACCTAAGAGGCAGACAGCCTTTGTCTTCTTGTGTGTCAGGTGTTTCATCTCGCCCTGTCTATTGTCTTGTGTAGTGTAAAATTTCTGGCAAGCACTTACGTATACAAGAAAACTATCGGAGACAAATCACAAAGTCAAGCTTCTATGTTTGCTCGAGCGTAACACCTCGTCCATCCTTCGTTCTCAAAGTCATGAGAAATTAGATGGTGTGGACGACACCTTCTGCAAGGCCAGAACTGCGCGCTCTTGAGATTTCTTACAACGACACGGATATGAAAGGCACGTGATAGACAGCAGAAAGCGGCATTTCAGCGCACGGAATTTTAATGCATGAACGGGCCGCGCAAACACTTTTTTTTTATTCTACCACTACTCTTCCCTCCCCAACAAGAACTTCTGGCGGGTTTCATTGCCCCACATCGGAAGCGACGGGAAGCCGCGGCGGGCAGCTCTCGAGCAGCCATATCACGCCGAGGGCCTTCCTGCCTTTCCCATCTCTCCCTCCGTTCACTCCCGCAGTGATTTTTCCCTGTTTCCCCGCACTTTTCCTTTCTGCCCCTCATCTTCTCTCGCAGCTTGAGTTGCCTACTTTCCTAGTTCCGCTTGTCCTTGTCCGCGCATGCTCCCTCCCCTTCTGTTTTTATTCCCTACGCTCTCTCTTTATAGCTTCTCTCGCCGAACGACCTTTGTTTCTACGCTCCTCGCCGATTGTTTTTGCCTTCTGACGGCGTTTTCGTTCTCTCTCCTTCTTTTATGAGCCGGCGCTGCGTGGGGAGGCGCGAGTATTACTTCCGCAGCTCGCTTTTGTATATGTGTTTGGCTTTCTTGTTGGGGCCCGCCACTAGGCTGCACTGTTCGAAGCACAACTCGGCGGCACTCACCCTCTCTCTGGAATGCGCTGTCGAGGGCCGTTTCTACACGGCACCAACGGACCACCCCACGCGCTATTCCGCCACTGCGTGCCCGTGTCTGCGTAAGTGGCCCTACACGCGGATCGTGGCGGCCTCGCTTAAAGCTTATCGGAGGCACCAGTGAACAGGCCGAAGTGGAAATGGCCCCTGCGCTTCGTTAAAGCCTGGTGGGTCGATTCGACTGTACGCAAACGGCAGCGCGTCGCATTGCGTGAGGAAGTGCATGATGGAGTGCGGGTGATATTTTAGAGCCGGCGGTCGCTTAAGTGTAAAGCGCTTAAGTACATCGTGGCTCAGGAGCGATCCCTGTTGGCACTGACAACTTGTGAGGATTGTTTTTCATTTGCCCTCAATTGCACCTTTTAATAGTTTTTCTAAAAAAATAAAACTAAGAAAACAACGGAAACAAAAACATAGCAGGTAACGAAATATGAAAGAAAGAAATTGGCTCCTAATACTCGTAGGTCTGTAAGGCAAGATCGTATCATCTGTGCACATTTACCAAAGAAAATTGTCTATGCAGAGTATTCAACACCCTATTTTTCTGTCTCTTCAGATCTACATCTCTATAATTGTTGTCATCAGCTGAGTCACGGCATGAGTACGTGGAGCTCATTTATAATGTTCTAACTTTTTTCAAGGAGATAGCGGCCATTTTAGTGGAAATAAGTGCAGTGTAATTTTATTACGACAGTATTTGGATCTTCGCCAGGTAAGATAACAAAAGGTCGTGCCGAGAAACGTTCTAGAAAATGAATGGTCAATATCAGACGTAAATTAATTGACGCGCGCGTTCGTTGCGGAAAATTTAAGCACATGCACACACAGCGTTTTAAGCCAGAATAACTGTGGAGCAAGTTCATCTTGCATTAGTTGTGAGTTGTATTAGCGTTAAAAAATAGCCACCACATGAGAACGCAACAGAGTAAACGCTCATTCCCATTCACGTGTGTTCATCTTTTTAAGGAGTAATATTATGCCTGAATAATTCGCAATGGCCTTTTCGAACTTCGTTCATCGTGAGACGCTAGCACCTACCTCACACAATGGCTACAAGGTGCACCATGCAGGAAAGTTGTAAAACGCATTTTTATTTAATTTTTATTCGAAGGGCCTGAGTTAAGAATTTTCACAGGAAGAGAATATTTAAAGTTAACGATTCACTATTTTTATACAATTCTTGAACGTCTTCTGAAGGGAATGAATCACAACGTCGGGTTGACCTTCGTTCCAGCTATTAGCCGTTTGTAAGACGAATCACCCAAAAAGGACTGAAGTACGAATGCTCTTGCGGTGAAGAGCTGTGAAGTTGTCTTGCGCTGAAACAAGCAAGTTCTCCAGCTTACATAGGCAAGACAAATGGGTGCTGGAAAGCGCGAGCATACTGTTGAGTACAGATATTAGAAAAAGTGGCTCTATCTCGGTTCAGTTACAGCGCGCAGAAAATGCCTGAAGGTAATGGGAAACATCCGAAGTGCAGTGACGTGCTTTATCGATATAGGCTGTCATCAATGACGACACCGGCATATATGTTGTGGTTGACAGAATAAATCACTGCTAATTCGATCCGGATGGGTTATACCGTAAAGTAATTCCTTTTTAAATTTATCTGCGCCACATTTCACTTTCGGTAGCTGCAGGACCTGACAGTACATATACTGCGAGGTTACCTCACGTTATAGCATGGAACGCACTTGCAAACGCCCTGCTCTAAATGCCCATATGCATATTTCACCCGCTTCTGTAGTCATCCTTAAGCAGTCAAGCGGCACAACTTCAAGTCTAATAAACTTGATGTTGAAAAATGAAGGAATAGAAACTCCACCTCGCGGAACGCAACTGCGTAAGTGTCACATCCCTGTTTTAATGTAAGTTTGCGATACGGAGACGTTGCAACAGCTAAGGCACCCTAACATTGGCGCAGCCTACAATCATGGTAGTCGAGCGTATGATGCATGGCTTCGTGAACGACGTTATCGAAAGCGCGTTTTATGGAGGACGAATTGCGCCCACTAGTCGACATTCTGGTCCTTCCTGTTACGCAGAAGCAGGCAGATATTAAAAGCGCCATCTATAGATGACTATAGCGACTGGGCAATTCATTCTTAAAACTCACGGGCTCACATTTCTACCCAAGGTGTCGTGCAGCCAGGACTGCGTATGTGTTGCATTGCTTTGCCGACGCAGCTGGTCAGTCTGACGAGTCTGCAGTAAGGCACCTCACATGGGCTCTTAATTCCGCGATTTCAAAAATGTTAACGTGTTGTTTCACACTTGCCATTACTAGTAAGAGTCGTCGTGCCTCGCCCACAATTCAAGAACAACGCCGATTTTCGGGCTGCCTAACGAAGGTGACATAGCAGCACAGAGTAGATGTACCATCAGGCCCTGTAAGGTGCAACTGCGCGAAGCAAGAATCGCTGCGCTAGCTCATGGATTGTGAAACAGCAAATCAAGGCAGTCGTAAGAAAATTGCGGCGAGACGCAGTTACATTATAGGACGCGGGAGATTAAACCATCTACGATTATTATACAGCTATGTATTCGTGGTGAATTTACGAAGGTGGTGCGTAGTCTGCTTGCGCTACACAGCAAATTGCAGTGGGCTTCGCTAGAGAAATAAAAAGAAATTACCCTATCTCTACATTTCACAGCTGGAAAATTACTAATAATAATAAGAAGAAGACAAATAACAAAGAGAAACTGGTGCTTCTAAAAGGCAGAAAAATCTTTGTTTACCATCGTCAAACAACGTCTATAGAATAGGCTGGCAGCGGGTTTTTGAAACACTCATAAACGTAATTACATTACAGTAACTAAATACCATAATTTTTGAACAGGTGCAAAGCAGGCCTAATTAGACACAGGTGAACGGCGTTCGTGATGCACTGCAATAAATATGCTGATAATAACGATGAGTTTTCGGTGAGCAACTTTTACTTAGCCGCCAAAACACTGCCGAGAACGGCGTAGTTGTAAAGAAGGCGCAAAGTAACTCCGCACAACCTGAGAAATTTCGGATAGAGTATTCTTTAGCTTCATTACGTGCGCTCCAACGTCCTAAATGAGATTTTTGAGGTGCCTAAATATATAGCACTAATCTTTTCCGCGGATGGACAGGCCTGATGGAAGCTTTGTCCGCGCGGAGCTGAGTTGCCGAACCGTCCCGAATTCAGCGGGACAGTCCCGACTTGACCCAGCCGAATTGAATTCTGGGGTTTAACGTGCAAAAACCACGCTTTAATTAGGAGCCGCGCCGTAGTGAGGGACTCCGGATTAACTTTGACAGCCAGGAGTTCTTTACCGTGCCCCTAAACCACGGGACACGGGCGCTTTTGCACTTTGCTCCCATCGAAATACGGCCGCCGTGGCCAGGATTTTATCCCGCGACCTCGTGCTTAGCAACGCAACACCTTAGCCGCTATTCCACCACGGCTGGTTGACCCATTCGGGATGGCCAAATATCCCTACTATCGCATTTCTTTTTTTTTCTTCTCCGTTGTAACGACAACTATAGCAGACTTCCTTTTTGTAATGCCTGACAGCTCCGTTCGAACATTATTCTTTCTTCTATTCTATTTTATATCATAAACATAAATGCGGTTTCGTTTTAATCTTCGTTGTAGTTCTGTTGTAGGTCTCAACCATTCACAGTATCTCTATATGTATTGGTAGCCGTCTTAGCTAGGCAACTACACTGCACCTTATTTATGAAAATTACGACGCGGTAGCACTAAAAACGTTTTCAACTTTATGGCAGATACGTATTGGCGGCTCCTGACACTGACAAGTTTGGTCGTCCCCAGTCACCACCTTCCTCCTCTTCTAACGTGTTTTGTTTTCAACAACAGTGGTAAGCTCCGAGTCAGGATTGGGTAACGCCTGCCGTATGCACTCCAACTCATTCTTATTCTTCTAGAAATTGCTTTCTCACGATCAGTGTCCCCTATGAGTAATTGACCTAGATAAACGTACTCCTGCACACACTCTAGAAGCTGACTGGCGATCCAGAATTATTGTCCTCTTGCCAGGCTATTGAAAAATATGCCTCTCTTCTGCACAATAATCTTCAACCCCACTCTTATGCTGCCTCGGTTAAGGTCCTCAATGATTTGTAGTACTTCGCCCCAGTATTACTTAACAGGACAATGTCATCTCCAAACCGAAGGCTGTCAGATATTCGCCGCTGATCCTCACTCCTAAGCTTTTTACTTCTAATAGCTTGGATACTGCTAAATATATCACTGGATAAATTGTGTGTCCTTGCCTGCCTCTTTATTGATTGATAATATTTAACTTTTTTAAGTACGATATCTCGGCCGGTATGGATGATGCGGCAACGCGGAAATTGGTTACGGCTGGATTCATGTATACTGACGTGCTGGAAAGTTGAAAAAAGTCGCAGTTTCGCCAGATAGCCGACGCATCGATTGCTATAGCAAATTAGTAGAGAGCTATCCGAAGCAAGAATAGTAGTTCAATGGGCCGTATAAAGTTGTAAACATTCGCTTAATAACTAAAAAGACAAGCACGGTGTCACGCGCGCACAGGTAAGCATGAACACATATCGCTCGATGACCGCGGAAACTCGCTGTGAAAAACCCTGTCCTCTCCGGAGTGAGAAAGCGCGCCAGCAGCAGCAGGCAAATCGACCTTCGCACAGTCTCTCGTCTCGCTTCAACTCAAACGAAACGTCGAAAGCACAGCGCATACGACGCTACCGGCACTTGCCGCATGCACTTTGTCTCCATCGCAGATCGCTTTAGGATGAGGCCCGCGCGGGCGCGCACTTCGCCCACATCGCAGCTCGCTTTCAAGGTACGGCGCCCGCGCGGCCGTGCTGTGAGCAGCAACCGACGGAGCATAACGCACCCCCCCCCCCCTCCCTCTGCCTCTCCGCTGCATCGCCCCCGAGCCTCGTGCACTAAAGACCGCGCGCTACCGACCTACCTTCCTCCCGCGCATGCGCTACATTGAGCCGTGATTGCCGACTCACCCTCGTAAACTTTCACTCGCACACACAGCGTTCGGCTCGCGCGGACGATTTTATCGCCGTTGGACTTTATACGGAACCTCACGGCGACGGATACGGCAACGCCGACGGAAGAAATGAGGTTGAAGTGTCCATATAATTGCTATCGAAATAAAAAAAGCAAGATAAGCGGAACTGAACGAAAGAACCATTTCAGCCTCACCTACGCCGAGAAACGGACAAATTAGTGCTTTATCCTCGGCGCGGAACCAACCCGGAATAAAATGGAATAAATCAAGAAACAAAAGCAACGCCCAAGATGTTGTATTGCACCGCACCGTGAAAAGGATAGAATTCCATTAGTGAGGTATACATACCCCGACTCGGCAGCAAATTTATCTTGTCTCTGCCGGGGGCTATCGTAGTAGCAGAGCCCGAAATTGGTTGTTAGCCTTAAGAGGAAGCTTTATCCCAGGCTCTACTCAATGCCACTTAATTTAATACATGTAAAATGCAGACGTGCTTTAATGAGACAACTCCTGGACCAATTTAAATGAAAGCTGTTTCACCTGAGAGAGAAAGTCAAATGCTGGCCACTATTGGAAGCGGATTTTCATTTGGGACGTGCAAGTAATTACGAGGATTTTTAAAAAAGTTGATAAGATTAAACATGGAAGCCCGCAGTTACATATTAGTACCTGTGCATAAACAAGCGATATCGCAGTTCTGTGGACTGTTCGTTAGAGCATCTAAAGCGGACAAATTTAGTATATAAATATACAGCTTAGGTTATTTTATTGCAAGGTTTACAAAGGTTTCGCATAAGTCTTACTCACAAATTAGTCCCAATTCAACAATAACGCCGATTTTCAGGCTGCCTAACGAAGGTGACATAGCAGCACACAGTAGATGTACCATCAGGCCCTGCAACAACGCGAAGTAAGTCTGCGCGTAGCAAAGCCGTGTGTGACATATCAATGTTGTCCGCTTCAGGTGTGTTTTTAGGTGCACTCTATAGAATTGCGATATCGTTTTCATAGCTGAGTTACGTTAGTCTTAAACTTGATAGTTTTGTTCTTTTGTTTAATTTTCCAGTTATCGAGGATTTTTATTAGAAAAATCATGGTCTAAACGAAAAATACGCTGAATACAGTTACTATAATTCAACTTCTTTTAAAGGCAACAAACCTTTATAAATTTAGTGCAGTGGTTGTCGAGAAAAATTATTTTCTCGATTCCCATGTACTTAGGTATGAGCACCCAATCTACCACTTCTTCTTAAAAACTAGTATCCGGGCGCCTGGGCAAACTTGAAGCGCCTGCAAGAGGTACAAAAGTCTTAGGTGGATTCTGCGGAGGAGCTATTAACAAATAACGAATTGTGCGTTACTTATGCTTTTAGATTAAACTTTGGCTGTGTGTCAAACTGTCGCAAATGTCGCAAATGTTGGAGCCTACAGAATTGTGATGGCACTTTGGATATTAATTTGCAGAGTTATGAGGTATATGCTTAAGTTTTTTTACATATCTTCATATTTTACTATTTCCCCCTAAGACGATGATGTTGCCTTATTAAATATTCTTCTTACCGTCGGTGGATTTTACATTTTTGCGTCCAATGTAACGAGCCTGTTCAATTTGGTGCAGTGAAAGCTAGGACAACGATTTCTGCGTGCTCAAGTATTAAGATAACCGTTCCTGAGGTAAACCGTCCTAAATAAATATAAAGTAGAATCTAAGTAATTTATCTATGTGCATCCACGTCCTATACATAAGGTGCGTTAAGTCACCACGTGCAAGAAGCTTAACTTGGGGGCTCATCGGCACTTTCGAGGGCACTGTGCATTGCCGTCGATAATGTGCAAGGAAAGGTTCCTGTATACCAGCCGAAATTATTGATACACAAACGCCATGTAGCTGGCGCGCACAGCGGTGCCAAAATTGCTTAGCCCTTAGATTGAGGCATATTGACGCTGGAAAAAACATTACGTCCCAGTTATTTTCTGGGAAGGCGACGTTAACGTATGCCTTTTGTGAGCGCATTTACATGTCATTGTTCATTTTCTTATTAATATATCCTTTCCTGACGCGTTTTTCAGCTCCCTTCTGAGAACCTTCAGATGTTAGAAGGTCATTTCACAACGTCTACGTTAGAATACATCACTATGGCTTAACTTCGCAAGCGAAGATGAATGCTCGGCTGGGATATATCAGACGGCGTAAACGTATTCTCGTCCAAAACTTTACGCCTATGAACGTCGTCAAGGGAGTGCTAATCTCCAGCGCATGGCTCCGTGAGCCTATTTTGGGTGGTGCCAAGCTGCCAATCTCCTCCCCACGTTTCCCTTTGAAAAAGTGACCTTGAGAAGTTATGCTTCTAGATTACTCAAAAAAATAAGGATGACCCTCTCTTTTTTTTTCATTGCCCAGGGCTTCCGAATCCCAACTCAGCATCCATGCAAAACAAAACATTATTTCTCGGGCGCGGAAGTTAATAGGACACCTAAGAGACAAATAATTTATCATTTTGTTGTACCAAACTATAAACTCTTACCATCAGAGGAGGCTTGGTAAGAAACAAAACAAAGAATGTGACAATGTTGCCGGATATTCGTGCGCCAGCTTGCCTATGACGTTATAGTTCTTAAGAGCGTCTGCACGGACCTAGTCAATTACGGACAACGTCGTGTCCTAAAAGACTCACAGGGTGAACTTGGCAAGCTCAGAACTTTTCTGTACTTCGCCACGACGGGTCAATGACAAAGATTCGTGGCGCAACACTAACGTAGGGGTGCTGGGACTCTGGCGCGAAGATAAAGAACTATCACTTTTGCCTTCGCGTTATCTTCTATCAGTACCGCGAAGCTAAGGAAGTCTAAGGTGATTCAGTGTTTCTGTTTTGTGTTCCGATAAGGAATGGAAGCAAACGGTTGAGTGCAGCACTCTCTTTTAGCGCGATGCATGTGCATGTTTCCGCTCCGCGTGCACCTCAGCGGCGTTTGCAAAAATTCGGGACAAGTGTTTCAATGTCTTCTTACAGTAACTCTGTCTAGACGGCGCACGTCTCTCTGCGAGTAAAGCATTGTAATTTTTCTTCCCTGAATACCGGCCCCAGATTCCTTGCGATAGAGTTTTCACTAAGCGAAGGAATCGTGCACATGTAGCTTCGTTGTGCAAGCTAAGGCACATGAGCGAATTCCTCGTTCTAAGAAGTTGTTTTCTCAATCCTACGAAACATCTTTGCAACATTTAATTCCCTTCTATCAAGTATTACCTCTATTTATAACGTTTTTATTGTATTTTTCTTGCTGTTGTGGTTTGTTTGTTTGTTTTTAAGATTCCCGTGTAAAAACGCTTGCTGGGCAGCGCCTTGTACATTTACCAGTGTAAAATAAACATCCAACAGCGCGAATGAAACACTTTGTTCTGATGTTCCGTTCCCTTTGCTGCTGCACCACTACACAGACACCCCATTGCCTTTCATGATTTAGTTTGAACTTTTCATGCGTTATAAAATTTCAGATGGTTTGGGGGCGTTCGACTTATGCACAATCTGAAGTTTCTCGGGCAACAAGCAATATCTTGACTGTGCACTAGGTGTCAGGGCTCCATTGAACTTCAGTAGCGAGATGGGACACCGATAGTGGAAGAGAAAGCGCGAGCGCTGAGCGCGACATCTGAGCGTCTGCTCTTCTACATTGCTCTCCATTCCGCGACTAAGTAATCATGTAAAAACGTGCCTGCAAAAATTGGGCATGCGGAGTTAGGTATTCATGCTTCCATCAGGAACCTAACAAACACTCATACAGGAGGAGACTTTAGGCTGTCCGAGCGCTCGTTACTGCGCAACATTTATTTCCAAAAGCAAAAATTATTTGTTATCCTCAGTGCGAATTTGACGCCGTCCTCCACTAGAAGCGTCCGCTGTTTTCGTCACGTGACCGCTATAGGAACATATTTTCGATAGTATTAAAAAATTGGTATTCCCACACGCCATCAGCGATAAAAATGTGCTGGCCCAGTAATTTTTGCCGTCGGAAATTATGTCGCACTTTTGAGATCAAATTCTCGAAGTCCTGCCGTGTAACGGGAGGGGGAGTATAATTTGCCCTCCGGCTACCTTTGTATACATCTTTGAACATTGTCCTCGAAGCAACTCTTTTCGTCACTGCGTTTTTACAGCGTTTCTTAATAGGCTTTCTTACATACCTATCTAACACTGCAAATCACACATCTGCAGCTCAGAGAGGTGGCTTGCTTAGCGTTGGCGCACGGGCTGTTTTCTATGTTTACGGAGGTTCACAATGCCATCGTTGCTTAACAAACACGAACGGACAGACGTCGGCTTCGCTATAGCATGTCAGAACACAATCGCTTGACTTGTTTCCAAATCTTTGTTAATGTTCTTACTTAATGTTGTCCTTATGCCATCAAAATGATGATATTGGTGTCGAGCATTGTGATCTTTATTGATTTTATTTCGTCATTTTTGTTCGACTTCAGTATTTTTCTCTCGTTTAGTGTATTAAGAATTTTGGAATGTATGTAGTCAATGATAGATTGGCTTCGCTGAATTTCTACTGAAACATGCCCCTTGTTTGATTGTTATTATTTTAAAATGACTTCCTTAATACCGTAATGTGTTATCGTACATTTCTGCACAACTGGCATGTGAATCCACTGACATGTGTTACGTGGGCTTTAGGGCACACTCCTGCGGTTTTTAACTACTATTCCTGTGGGGGCACCCCTAATGACTGTTCAAAATAAAGCATTTATTGAATGATTGACTGATTGATTGATTGATGTTTACGCATGGATAAACAGCTTACATTTCCTTGCCCCATCTAATGATTGCAGTGGAAAAAGTTCCCGAATTCGCGTAACTGTATGTTTACTCTGTTAACGGGAAACAGAAGCAGTGCTCCACGCGCCTTCGGTTGGGTGCATGAATAAATGTGCTTGAAGAGATCCACCACCGCGTTTTAAGGATAGTCAGACATGTTTATCAGTATTTGTGCTGATCACAAGTGTTTGTTCATATGTTAGAAGGCCCTGAAATTTTGATTGACCTGCATATCTGAATTTTAACGAATACTTGTTCTGTGAATTCGAAATCGTGTTTCTAAAGAAAAGCAACTGTAATAATATAAGACTTAAAAACTAACCAAATTCTGGGGTTTTACTTGACAACACCAAGATATGGTTATGAAGCACGGCGTAGTAGGGGACTCCTCAATAATTTTAACCTTCATGGGTTTTTTAACGTGTACCCAATGCTCGGTACACAGGCATTTTGAATTTCGCACACATCGGCATGCGGCCGCTATGACCGGGATTCAATCCCCCACCCTCGGGTTTAGCAGTGCAATTCCAAAACCACTACGCCACCATGGCGTATATATAAGACTTGACAAAAGTTTTGCTGAGTTCGTGACTTGACAGGATAATACTACACTAGCGCAGCAGCCAGCAGGAATGTGTAATAAATGTAGTGATAGATGTAGCGCTGATACCACGTGCAAATGTGCAAAAATATGGCATGTGTTTGGCATAATTCCCTTCTATAGCTCGAGATTTCTGTGGCAGTGCAAATAATACTATTAGTTTTCTTTTACAAGAGGCATTCTCATTAGTATAGCCATATTGTTGGCAACGTATTTATCGCTAAGCGCAGCACGCTGCAGCCAATTCGTGCATAACATATTTGGCAATAAAGTGCAGAGAATGCTAGAAGGAGGAGCACAAACACAGGAAACGGCTGCCACCTTCAATAAAGTAACGGTGAATATCAGCTGAGGAAGAATGCTGAACGATGCAGGGTCTCGATAATATAAAAAAGACACTACTTCGACTCCCAACGGCCTACTGTAAAGTGTATTCTCGTTTTCTTTTATTTATTTCCCGTTTTGTGAGAAAGACACTAACTGCTTGTAGCACCCTCACGCGTATGTGTGAATGCGAAATCTGTCGAGCGTGCAGATTCTTCCGAAAGCAATATTTCTTGCGGAGTCGCATACCATTCAAGTTTGTCGAAAGCGGTGTCTCGTTTATTACCCGTAAATACGGTAAACTGCTAAGCATGAATTGCATCAAGTTCGGTAGCAGAGCGATGCCGGCACACCCGCCGCAAAGCTCGATAAACCTGCGCGCTAGCCCCCAGAATGCATCTTAACTTTAAACCCGTCCACGACTTGACATAAAAAACGACTGGCATGAACGTGGAGAAGACACTGATCGCGGTTCCGTTGGTGTGTTCACGACTGGCGTCATTTAAATTAAGTCAAGCGTGGGCTTCAAGTTAAGATGCATTTTGAATACGGGGGTCAGAACACCATCGCTTCCTCGCTAGCTGAGGCTCCACGAACAAGGTTCATCAGATTAGAACAAAAGCAATTTTATTGCCCGCCATTCAAGAAACCGGTGATTATTAATCCCTTACGCGCTTTAACAACCTTGATTGTGCGCCAAACTTCTTTGTTTACTTTTCCTGATAGAACTGTAATTACTGCCACGGTCGTGAGCAGAGTAGCATGTAACATTGGTTCTTCCATGCACATACTTCCGCACGCATCCTTCGTTTCTCGGGAAAGATAACAAGGCGGAACTAAAAGCCATTAAACGCGCGACCGCTGTTAAGCCCACCCCCAATGAATCAGCGCACTGTGTTTCACCACGCCTTCGAGAGACATGCAAACACGTGGCTTTTCTCCGTTCTTCTTGATTTTGGACGTTTCGTATCGGTCGGGGTTCACCGCGCTCCAAGTGGATGATGATAAGATAAGCGAAAGGCGACCGCATGCAGGAGTGGATTGTTCACGTTGTCGCGCAAGCGGTGGGCAACGAGGGCTCACGTTTGTTCGCGACATCATTCCTTCCATTCTCTCTCTTCCCTGGTCCGAAACTGTCGCACCGCGCTCAATCAGTAGTGGTGCCTTCATTGCGTACTGTTGCCAATCAGTGACACAAGAGTTTTTTGCGCGCGCTCTTTGGATACGTCAAGCTGCTGTGCCACAGACGGGAGTAATGAGTGCACGAAGACCCGATGGTCGCAGAGGGGAAGGTTCGTATACGACAAACTTCTTCAGTCTCTATTATTGTGATGAATCTTTAAAATTTCCCATAATTGCGTTCTTCATTGATTTGCACAGAGGCAAACCTCCGTCATTGCTTAGATATTGCGAAAAATACCTCAGATGGAATAAAATACCCTGCAGACTAAAGATGACCACGACTTAGGCCACGTTTTGTTTGGATTATGTCGCACAAACGAGGAGGAATTTTCTAACTTCTCATTACGAATATCAGCCACTCGGTGGAACTCATGGTATTAATAAAATCGGACGAAAACAATCTTATATTTTGCAGCAGCTGCCACACCGTCAGCTACTCCATAAGAATACCTTGGATTAATTTTTACCATAAGAATACCAAGAGCATTTTTGCTAAAAGGGGCTTGGACTCTGGGCTACCATTCAACGGTCTCCCGTCAGATTACATTCTTTGAAGCCCTGCTCCCGGCAAACTTATGGAGTTGGAGTCGATAGTGCATGACTACTGATGCAATGAAGGCAATCCGGACGAAGTGACGCTGAGAATGTCGCCACAAGACGCGAGTGACAGTGTGAAGAATATTCCTTGTAAGAGTGGTGTCAAGTAAAACGCAAAACCGAACACCGATTCGCATTGCGAAACCAGTCTTTCGAGACCCTAGAAATGCATAACTGGGCGCAAGTAATCTTTTGTGCGGCGTGTGCGGATGCCGACGTTATCATTGCACACGACTGAATCGTAAGTATAAATGGGTGGGGACCTTACATAAAGACGGAGCTTTGGGAATGTGATAATACACTTGCGAAATGGAGAGCGCCTATGAAGTCTCCAACATTGTGCAAGTGACAGCAGTTTAAGGTGTTTATCATGGACATAACGCAGGCGGTGCGATTATAAATGCGTGTAGTAAATCTAACTATGCTATCTCAACAACCTCAAAGGTATTAACAAGAGTGTGAGACAATTGGTTCTATATTGAAGCCGCACATACAAGGTTTGTCCTAAGGTTTTTCTACAGTAATCACTAAATAACATGCACAGTTAGTACACTGTTTAGAATACAGTTTATTAACAGCGTACTTATAGAATACACATTTTTATACTAATAGCTACAACGAGAATGAATATCACAACGAATTTTAAGTAAGGATATTTCCAAGTCAGCGCTAGTATCGCAGTATCCCAGTTCCTGCAGAATGAACATGACATCTTTGCGCTCCGGCTTGAAATATCTAATGTACCACAAAGTGCATAAACATTTAGTCAGATCTTGTTGTTTTTCTATCTGAACAGCGCCATTTTCAGTGCACGTAATTCCACACTCAAGTAAGCTACCTAGACAGGCACATTTTCCTCATTGAAGAGTTTTTCTAGAAAAGTGTTGCAAGTAAAGTGTAATGGATACATCTAATTGATGAGTTTCCTAAAAAGCCACCTTTTACTTATCTGCGAAAAGACCTTTCTGTAATAAATCCCTGGACACACATGCCTTTTCGATTCTGCTCCAAGAGGAGCTTTAACTGGGAGCTAGGCTGACTTGTACGTATTCCCAAAGCACTTACTCCAAGCAAGGAGAGAGGGAGAAAGAAAGAGAAAAAAATTAGCACTATCCCTATGAATATTTATAACTCGAACATTCTTCTTGATGCTTGTGTCATTGATCTCAAGCTGTAGATTCGCCGAATTCTAAGTAGTTATTCGGGGCATACAGGCTAACGAGTGGCTTCTCACGAAGGCACTTCGCTGCGGGCAGTGAAGATTAGGTGCACAGACGGAAGAGGGCAGAGAATGCTAGAAAGAGGAGCGCAAGCACCGAATACTGCTGCCAACAACTGACCCACACGTCAGCAGCAAACTCAAGCATCGCGTTAGCCTGGCGAGCAAAAAAAAGAAAAGGAAAAAAAGGACGCTTCGCAAATACCGTTTGCACACAGGTAAGACCATCCCGCATCTCCACTCCGCAACAAGAGGAGCCGCGCAAGTGCAGGTCAGCAAATTGGTTGCGCCAAGTCAACGAACACTGGGCCAAACACACGATGGCGCAAGTCAATCGATATTGACAGGGTGGTCTTGCGACGCTGAGAAGCTGCCGTCACGAGGTCTTGCCCCTTACAGCAGCCTATAGACACAGCACCCTCTCACCGTCCCCCTTCGCCTGCACCTATGTTTGACTTGGCCTGGACTCGATCGGGTCGCTTGTCGTTACACCCCCCTGCGTGACACAGTAAATGAGCGCGGGCGGCTGGCCAATGTGGAGTCTCTTCTTAAGCAATGCATAGATGAGCTTTTAAATACGGGACTCTCTACTCTGGCACTCGTACTGGTCACGAACCATGGCAGATGCTATAATGACTACGATAGTTCTTGTGAGATCACCGAAGCTAAGCATTCTTGGAGGCGGTCAGTGCTTGGGCGTGAGACAGCGTGGAAACATGTAAGCTTGGAGCGTTGCAGGTACCGCTGTTGACGCGTTATAGCACAGGTATCCGCCTAGATTTAAGGTGTCTGCCGTAGGCGCCCTCCTCTTAGAGCCGGTCAGCCAAGGGTGCACTTGAATACTTACTCGTAAAATTGAGATACTGCAATAGGCAGCCACGCGTGATCAATACATATGAAAAAAAAACTACTTATTACCTTAAATTATGAATATTGCATAAGCTCAGCGATTACCATAACAAAATAAGACCAAAGCATAAAATTGTGACAAAAACCAGGGAAGTGCATCGTGCCTTCGTGAAGTCGGCTTAATACATACCTTGTTCCTTAATTCGTTTGTTTATTCTTGTGTACAGTGCCAATGCGTCTATTCTTGTTGTGCTGAGACACGGTGCACAACTCCGTTTTTTTAGCTTTTAAGACTTGCACAATGCTGTCTATTGCATCCTAGTTATATGTACCTAAGGTTTCTACCACTAATTTATGAACCGCCAAGCACAGTGTACTACGATTCATCACACCTTGTAAAAAGAATGTAAATAAAGGAATTCTAAATATCTAAAGAAATTAATTGTACATGTTATGTTCTCTTCCTTTGAGAAAAGACCGAAAACACGTACCAAGTTTCAATTTGGAAGAAGGCGCGTGAGTCACCGTATGACGTTTAAACCAGCTATGAAATGTTGGACAGTACACTCTCAGCTGCCTAAACTTTCGTCGTTCTTGCTTCAGATGACCTACTGACTTTTTATAATAAAGACCTAGGAGTCAATTTCTTTTCGAAAATTCATGATACGGTGGCGAGCTGCTTCGTATGGTATATACAGTATATAATTTTTTCTATTTGGCACTTTCACGAACATCGGTTAGAACGTTGTTTCTTAGAATGCTCCAGATAATTCACCCTATAGGCAAGTATCGCCGTACAAATATCCTTTAATTTATATGGCTCGCCTGAAGTGGTGCGGCTATTTTTATCACCTACACATACGAAAGAAAAGTTTGCAGATTGCATGAAACGTGGGAGTTTTTGCTAATTCAAAAAATTTGCCCACACAACGAATAGTAATCAATGTTTATGAAATGTTTATTCCTTAGATACAAATGAATATGACATCTGTGCAACATATTGGAGAACGGCAGGGGTTGATGTAGTGGACACACGTTTAGGTGGCGGCATTCTTTTGAGGAATTCAGCAGATACTTATTGTGACAGGTCCATAGAAGACGCATTTTTCAGCTGAGAACCATCGTATGTGAGAAGCACTTATTTGCAACATGCGTGGTGCATTGCAACGTGCATTATTGATGTGCTGGTTTGTTTATGTTGTGAGTTGGGGACGTCCAGATTCAAGTACGCTGGTTGACGGTGAAGTGCGGGGTGGCGCGTTGAAAAGGGCGAATAGTGGTCTATCAAAACTGAAAAGAACGAGGTCGCCACGGAACTTCAAATTGTACCCTTGGTCATGAACTATCGCACAATCTGAAAACGTTGGGCCAAACATGTAGCGTGCCAATTATTTTTCACGACCCCGACAAACTTTCTCGCCTGTGCGCATGTAAGGTTGGGAAGCAAAAGTTGACCACCTGCTGGAAGAAGCATACCAGGACTTTTGTTTCGTGCACTGTGGATGTTGTACATGATGTTCCTGTATTATGTGGCAAGAAATATATCCTGCAGACAGGTAGAAGGATTGTAGCTAAGGCAGGAGGGCGTGATTTAGGCTGCAAGAAAAACAGGCTTGTTCGCATGTCTGCGCAATGCGAGGAGTGTTCGTGCAAGCCATTGTTCGGGTCCATTAGGGTGCTCGGAAAGAGTAATAGTGTTGGCGCACGCAAGTGGCTTGAGGCATTGTTTATTCGCCAAAATGGTGAAACGAATATCAGCGACGCCTCTGTTTTCCTTAGAAAAAGTGAATTCTATATGAAATAGAGACTTCGTTTAGTATATGGTGGATGCTTGTCTTCACTGGTTCTTCGCAATTTCGCTGGGCGAATGTTTCTTTTTCACATGTCGGATTCAGTAATCAGCTACAACTGAGCACCTATCCTCCCTGGTTCCTGTCAAATTTGTTTTCGGCCGTTCCCATCCTCTAAATATGTACCACCTGGCCCAGCAGCGCGTTATTTTCCTCTTGCTAACACATGGAAAATGACACTTGCTGCGTGTGCTGTGAATACAGGTCCGAATTTCGAGATCGAGTTCCCGTGCCTCCTTCATGAACGCAGGAAACCATTTCTTTCAGTGGTTCCAAACGGCGATATTCTCGAAGCAGAGAAAACACGCGTTATTTCTTTTTGTAACAGTACTTAAGGAGAGGTTTGTGTCTATATGTATGGCCGCCAACTCCTCTTCTCTAACCTGGTTTGTGTTGCTCATAATATTCATAACAGAAACAATATTATGACAACAGCCCATAGACGCTCGCGTACTACAATATAAATTTCCACACAGCATAACACGCAACGTTATCATTCACTAAATAATAAATATTCTTGGGCAGACTCAAAGGATGTCTGTCTTGAGTGCTACATTAAAGTAAAACACTCACCAATTTCGGCACAAAGGCTACAGAACTTATAACATCATCTGTAATGATATGCTCGTATAGACAACGCTGATGTAGCACTTTGATTCCGACACGGACACTCGGCGTAGACGCGTCCTTTCTCGTCATACTTGCAAATCTCGTTGACGATCCGCTTCGCTTCCCGAAGCATCCAGAAAATGTGCTCGATCTCTTCTTACTCTTAAGTCTAGGTGAGCTACTCTTCTATCTTCGCGGCGATACGATGTTGTTTTGAATGAGCACGGCGACGAGTGTGCACTTTAATCTCGTTTGCTGTCAGAGCTCGCAGAGGCGCCATTGCAGCAATTCTGCATGTCGATATTTTTGACATCAACCTTCCCAAATCACTGATAAGAGACTCATTTTATATGCCACAAATTGGACGTCTGCAGTAGAACAAGTGCCCGTGGAAATAAAAACGTAGCACTGTTCACGAGGGTGTATGGCGCGTGCTGTCTTTCTATTTATTGTGGGATAATCCGGTAATGAAGACTCGATGCTTTGAGTTGAGTTTCTATGTGCTTTCCTTCACTTTCCATGCCATTGATCGATTCCATTAAGGGGAGATGCTCCTTGAAACAACTTTTTCAAATGATTTGTTCTAGAGATTCATGTAGATTCACTGCCATTCATAGAGTTTCTTATGTAGATTGAAAACATGTCATTAGATTTTTGTAGCTACTACATTCCTTTAGTTATTACATTCACAACGGCATAATATAGTGATATTTTCGGCCACTTTCATGTGTAACAAGCTTTCACAAAAAGCACCACGACGTAGCTTATTTAGCAAGTTGTAGACCGCGGAGGACCATATCTATGTAAACAGCGTGTACAATTTATGAAACTATGCAAAAAAAAGAAATAGGAACACTTTACCGAATTTTTTCGCAATTCCATGAAATATTATCTTGTACTTTTCCAACTACTACTGAGAGATATTGCAATATTAAGTAGATATCAGGGTTCTACATATCTTGAAGAGTATGTATGCAAACTTTCCATCGTATAGGACAATTATAAGTGCACAACGTTTATTCTCATGGGATTATGAAAAAAATAGAAGTGTAGTAAGTGTAGTAAACGTTCTCTTGTATAGTTCCACTAATTTTACATGCTGTTTGTATAGATATCGGCACTTTGCAGTCTACGAATGAACTAAATAACATATAGCACGAGGTTTTTTGTGAAAATTTATTACACAAAAAAGTGCCCGCAAATATCACTATATTTTGCCGTTGTAAGTCAAGAAATGTAGCAGCTCGACAAAAACGGAATGACATATTCGAAGTATGCTTGAGGAACTCTCTAATTGGCTCAATTGTGAAACCTCTAGTACAAATAATAATAATACCAAAAATTAAAATAGCATCTCCTTTAAGAATTATGTGTGATTTACAGACACCTTTAAAACAATATTATAGCTAGAGGTTTTGTACCTTTATTTATTGTTTTATTAAGCAGAACAGAGGTGCGTTCACTCGCACTATATTTAAGCACGAATGCAATCATACTACTCAGGCCACCGTACGACGAAAGCCACCGGTCAATCCTTATGATTCGTTGCGTTGATACAAGTCATTTATGAGCACATCTCAAAACAGCACATAATAGCTTTAAAGAGACCGTAGCAATCTCACTTCATCATTACACATTAAGCAAATATGAGCGGAAGCAAAACATATATATGGAGGTCAATCCGAGCATTTATTTGACGTGTTCTTACTGTTTGTGGAGTCGGCCATTTTGGGTACCATCTTTCGGTCACGCTGACGGATTTTCACGTAATAGTGCGTATAGTGCTATCACATTAAGAATCAACTAGGCTCGAGATGACGCCATCAAAATTCATTACTACGCGGCCAGCTGATGCGAGAAGCCGAAGTGGCATCGCCACTGGCCTTTGCTTTGCAGCAACGGCACTCGAGCAGCGGCGAGTGACGATCTTACGATGGCGCGATCTTACGATGGCGCGGTCGATCGAGTGTAATAGCAACGCAACTTCTGTCGCAGCCCCAAATTGTCGTTGAAACGTAATGACCAATAATTAAAGAGAAAGAAGCTAACTTGCGCACACCTCCTTCGCCCACAGTGGGTTTCGGCCATTCATTGAGGCTTCATCATCATCATCATAATCGAACAGACAACAACTTATAGGCATAGATTTTTTTAACTAGTAATCCATAAGTATTGTTTGTCACGTCACGTTATGTCTGCTCCACAGCTAGGACGCTGCGGCAGTGCAAGTAGACGCTGTGGAGCTGCTACGTAACCTGCATGGGAGCCGTCATTACGAACAGTTAGCCGCGACTGCGCTTAAACATTCGAGCAGGGATATGAGCCAGCAAACAGACCTCCAGCACTCCTGAGAGGTGTGAGAATTCGTTGATACGGCTTCTGTATCTTAGCTGTCAGATTGCCATTCATTTATGAATGTTTATTTTATAGCGCAGCATTTGTGAGCCCGTTCCTGGGGCGAGTGTCGGCGTCGGCGTTGTCGGCGTCAGCGCTTTGTGCTGCATTCACACCTTCAACGCAAGAAGACGTGAACATCAGGCCGTATAGGCGCGTTTTATGTGCGATAACGTCATTGCCTTGCACATTCAAAGTGCATAAATTTTTATTTTGTTTCGTGAGACCAAAAGAGAGGCACCAGCGATCCATAAATTTTGACCTGAGTCACGTGAATGTCTTCGTATATACATCTCCTGGATCCATTTTTCTTGCATGGTCAGTCCACCATCCCATTCTCTTGAACGTCGAATTCGGTAAACTCTCTTTAGTGAAACCGACAATGCTATTGCAGCCAGGCGTTGCACTATCTGAAAGTTTTCGGCCCGCCTTACGCGGAAACGCGAAATAAATTTAGCAAAATAAAATGAGAAAGGGAAAGCGCCAGTTTCCATTCACGCGACGTCTGAAAACCCCGTGAGGTCATTCACCGCGCTGGGTCGTGCGTGGGTGGTGCATTTTCTTTCCGGTTCAGCGTGGGCGACTTTAAAACCTCACTGTGCCCAGCGATATTCTTCATGCGGATAGGGAATGGAGTACGGCTCCTACGCCTCTCGGACAGTTTTACTTTTTATGAATGAATGTAATCAATAGCGATATCTTCCTGAAAGCTCTCGTTTATCGCGAAAGTATCGTGGGTATGTTAGACGTTTTAACGCTGGACGTTTTGCAAGCATTTGTGCGTATATGGTTGCTCCGCAGTTAACACTGGAAAGCCTTTGTTTGAGCTTCCACTTCAATAACTTGACTGAGCAGCGAATAATGTGTCTGTTTACTGCTTCGCTTCAACGAGCTTAGCAAGGAACCGCATCGAACAATTTTTCGGGGCATTTTCTGAAAAGCGTCGCTAGCAATTGTACGTGTACGTGGGTGTAAAAAGAAGACTGACAGACGTGTTAGAAAAACTTTTGTTCAGACATAACTATGATTTTCCTGTTCAAATATATGGAAAATTGAGAAAAGCTCTGGTAACTAACGGCCGAACCAATGTGAATGAAGTTTTAGCATTTATTCAATAAAGTCTTATGATGCCTAAATTATCAAGTAGAATTGCGCTATCTAGCGCATCAGCATTTTCATACAAATTGTCGAAAACGGTGATTGCCATAAAATTCAAACACATAGTTTAAAGCTCCTGAACTAGTCATGAAAAATTTGTAACGCAACTCTTTAATATGATCATTTATCATTTTCTGAAATGCCAAACTATCGGTGAATGACTGCGCAACTTAAGTGGGGTTGTTTCAGTTTTGCAGGTGTTTAGCGTAAGTTCGGGTCCTAAATTAGTATTATATGAGGTGTGCTGCAAATGTTCGTTCAGTGCATCTAAAAAAAAACCTTCACTCATGTTCAGACACATGAATGAGTCACTCTCAAAATATTCACTATTAAACACAACCACAGGTTCCACCTCTTCCTCCATTGCTCGAAGCACCATTGTATATCCTATTCTGTTGCGCATATCATCAGCGACATCGTTTTCTCTTGAATTATTCTCATAACCACGAAATTGCCAGTCGCAGGGGGCTAAATCGGGCAACTAGGTAGGCTGTTCTAGCCCCGTAATGGAATTGCGTGTCAAAAGCGTACCCACTACCGATGCAGAGTGCGCAGGGGCATTGTCGTCGTTAAGAATACAGCGCCACTCTTTGGACAAGTCTAGCCTCACGCGGCGCACGCGATCTTTCAGAGGCTTCAGGTCCTCCACGTAGAAAGCAGAATAAAGGAGAGAAAGAGAGGGAGACAGGGACGTTAACCAGAAATGAGTCTGGTTGGCTACCCTATTCTGGGGGACCAGAAAGAGGAAATAGAAGAAATATATAGAGAGAGGAAATGGCGGGGGGGGGGGGGGGGGAGGAAGGACGCTGTGAGCGAATGGAGGCCGCTTAAAAGTGCTTTCTGGAGAAAGAGGTAAAAATATTTGTTGTAAGAGAAAAGCTCAGAAGTCGAACTTCCGAGAGATATGTGCAAATCTGCACGCCTGCCATGTTCAGGTGATCAATGCGTAGCTGCAGTGTGATAAATTGTGGGAAGGAGGTAACCTATGTACTTGTTCTCATTCACTTGGACACTGTGGTTCCCTCCAAATTTGGGTGCTCGCCGCTGCATCACCTGTGATAGTTTATATCATCAGCAATGTAACTGGTTACATGTATTTCGTTAACGAAAAAAGTAATTTATTCACCATGAGCGTTACAAAGTAATCAAAGTATACGTTAAATAACACACTTAGAAAAAAAAACGTAATTGATTACAAGTGATTATTTCAAAGGTATTTGTTACATACAAGCCCGTTGCCCAGGCGGTTTCCCCAAACCAAGTGTTTCTGCTGTCATTCTAAGACTCATTCGGCGCTTACTGAAGACAAGAGAAAGCACACAATAGTTGTTTTTCCCCTACGCACGGGGTGTCAAAGAGTACTGACTTTGCATCGTTCTTCAAACCTTCACGGCCTTTCCAAAAGCGCTAGGCCCACTTGAACACATGTCTTTCCCTTAAGGCATCCTCTCCCTAGGCGTCTTACTAGATTCAATAAATTTCGGGAACATTCCTGTCCAATTTCACAACACATTTTACATTGATCTTTTTTCTGTCTGTTCGCCAATATCCATTTCGACCACGACTAAACATTGCGTGCACAAAATTGGAACGCATAAAATTTTATCACGTTATAAAGCAGTGTGGCTTGTAGTATAGAGGTCGAACGAATCACTTCGAGCGGATAGTGCGAGAGAGCGGCACCGCAACAACCTCTGCCCCCCCCCCTTTTTTTTTTTGCTTACTCATTGCAAGACTTTTTCCGACAGGCCTTGTATTCCTAGCCGGTGTATCATACAGCTTGTCTGCTGTAGATGACCAACTAACAGCTTAAAATTTTGTCATAACATTCTTTACTGCGAGCATAGACAGTTGAAAACTTAGTCATTCATTTTTATGCTCTGGTTTTCAGCAATACGTGGAAAAAATTATTGTGTACATAAAAAAAAATCACTGACGCTTACGATACTCCCTAAAGCGATATTTGAGCCCGTCTCTACCTGTTTTCATTTCCCAATATATTGAGGCAAAGAATTTGAAAGAGACATGTAGCAGAGTAGGCAATCGTCGTATATCTGATCTGCGGGTCAAACGCATCGGCTTTTATGCATGACTCGTCGAAGGTTCCAGTGTGATCGCCGGTGCCGCTTGGCTTCCAGAAAGTACTACAGAATTCGCGTCGCAAATACAATCAGAATACAAAACAATCGCAAACCATGACAATCGAAATAAGCGTGATCGAGACCAAACTTAGCAAACCAAACAAGCGTGAGCGAGAGCTGATGCGTGCCGACGGTATGTACGAAAGTAGCGGTCAGGATGTAACCAGATACGAGTACGCATCGAGCGGTCGGGCGGGTCCGCACGAAACCAGTTTCCTGCGCGCACGTAACTGAACGGGCCGCTCTCATTGGTTTCCACCGTTAGCAGCTCGCTTCTTATGTTTCGCTGTTGTGCTCGGTTACACCGCCACCGACGTTCGCCGCAGAAGCGGGCCATTACAAAAAGCGCTCTAAAAAAAATTTTTTTTAACCCTGTGCATCCTAAACTTTTTTAATGCAGTAAATCTCATAAGAACTGATGCACTGAATTCCTAGCGGAACGACCTTCCCTTCCCGTGTGGTTAGATGTGAGCTCTAGTGGTATAGTAACTTCTTGACGTGTATCACGTAACGAAAAAACAGCTTTTAGGCTACAGTACTTCACCAAGGGCCCGCGAAGGCTGTCCGACATGCTGCAGTGATAATAAACGATCAGTGTAAAAGTGATGCGAGATGATGAAGAAAGGGGATGAAATGTGGGTCTGAGAGCGCGGACTGGCAGATTATTGAATTACCGACTTGGTTCTCGATCGGGAGCGTTACTTCCGCTGTACAACGGCTACCATTCCCTTTCCCTGGCGCGTCGCTGCGTTATTTCTTTTTCATGCGCCCGGTCAAGCGAGCAGGCCTAAGATGTCACGTACGCGGCAACGTGACACATTAGACCTGCTAACTTAAGCAGACAGTGAACCAATAGTAAAGACAGCAAATGTGAACCGAGATGCAGGTACGTGCTGATTACGGGGCCATGACTGAATCTAGTGCTCTCTTTCTCTCTTTCTATCTCTCTCTAACAGACACTGACACACACTCACACACACACAACGCATGCAGTCACACGCATGTGCAAACGCACGCACGCACGGACACGAGGACATAGAAAACCGAGAGGTGTCATTGTTCCGGGCCGACGGCAGCTTCCGGATTTGTTCCGCCTCGACAATCGCAAGCCACGAGGAGACAGAAAAAGAATTTTTTTAATATATATGTATATTGTGGCACAGCTGCGCCAAAGGGCTACACGTTTGGATTGTTGTGCCTAGCTTGCGGGTCAGAACCGTAAAAATGGCTCGAATTGCGCCGGCATTGCTACACAACACTGAGCGCCACCGCGAAGGGCTTGTGTTGAGGCTGTAGCTTTTGAGGAAAGTGGCAGCTGGATGTATAGCCCGAGTTTTGTAGACTTCATCTCTAGGAAATTGGGGGTCACCGTAGACATCGATTCTGGCGCCCACCCACATTCAAGAGTTCACGACCGTATTAGGGAACCCGAAAATCCTTTGAGTACTTTCCCGAGTACATGCGAATGGCACTTCTTGGTATTTAACCCGTAAGACGCCAACGCCTGCATAAGAGTAGACGCATGATCATTTCTACTACCCTGGCCTGTAGATGAAACGAGCCCTGCTGGCTCGCTCACCCGGCATCGGGAGACATCCTGGTTCTTTTAAATGACTTTCACGAGGTAATTGTTTATACTAATTCAAGTTGTTCATTTTATCGTGTGTGGTTGTTTCGCTTACGGCGGCGCGATTGCGTGCTTTAAGACGTAATTACGAGACCTTTGAATGGGCTGTTTCTTCTTGCGAGGAGCAAATATTCAATTAACTTCTTGGGTTTCACGTGCCGAATCCACAATGTTGTTATCCATATATGTATATAACACCTTGTGATCGCCCTACATAGCAGCACGCATTGGAGCACATTCGGATCAAAGTCTTTTCTAGCACCCATATTGGAACGATGTTGCCACTTTTGGCGAATGTACAGATCCCGAGTACGCGAGAATAAATTCCAGCCGCTGCGGCCGCATTCCGGGGCGGGCAAAATGCAAGAACGCCAGTGTACCACGCATTGGCTGCACATTAAAGAACCTCGGGTGGTTTCCCAATATAATACGGATTCCTCCACTGCGGTGGGCATCAATCATTTTGTGGTTTTGTACGTAAACTCCAGAATTTGTTTTAATGGGGAAACATTCTTTGGCGAGTACCGCAGCAAAATCTGTCTGCCAGGTGAAAAATGTAACCCCTTGTATCAGCACAAAAATGCGTAATTTGCGAAGACATTTCATAGTTATTCATTTAATGAATCATGGACATTTATTAAATGACCATGATTGGCAGATTTAGTAGGATAAAGAACAATGGAAAAAAAAAGGTTGATCAGAAAGAATACGCATATGATCAGATTTACGCATACCTATGGAATACATAGGGTTCCATAGAAAATGCAGGGTAGGGCTAAGTGAAATTTGGGGGTGGGCCAACTAAAGTTTGAGGGTATGCTTAGCCATACTTAGACCACTTCAGTGATGTTTCTGCATGCTTTTACAGCGATGGTTTTTATGCCTATTGTTCCGTTGAGTTTTCATCGTAAGCAACACCTCAGGTCCCGCGCGAAAGCGCTCGTGCCACTACGCGCGCCTTCGTCTTCTTCCACAGCTCGTTCATCGGTGTGAACGCGCTCGTGCCACTGCTCGGGCGTTCGTTGTCGTCTTCTTCCACAGCTGGCTCGTCGGCATCCCTCGCATATGCATATTGAGTAGATTAGTTATCAATAGGTATCATTGTCAAGGTCATCAGACTCCGATGTAGCTAATAAAGGTTTCTCAAAGATTAGCCGCTGTGCGACCCGCGTCGGCCATGTCTACCTTAACACCGCCCTCTCTTTGTCGGCGTTCCAAGCGCTTGCGTATGTAGTTTCCTTTCGTTCCGCTCTCCAGTGGCGGCGGTTTAAAAACAAATAAGAAAGACAAGTTGCCGTTCTCCCTTTTGAATTTTACTTCGCTTCTGTCATCGTAATGGCGAGGCCGCCTATAGTTCGGACTCCCGAGGAGCAACGCGGTTTTGAATAGCGACGGCGAGAACAGATGCGAGAGAGCAATCGGCCCCGTCAGCGGGCCACAAACACCGATGGTCCCCCGATCAAGACAAATAATGACGACCGATCAAGAAAATAAATGTGTCTGCGTACCATTGTCCACGATGACCACCGGTCAAAAAACAATATGTGCCTCCGTACCTTAAATTTCTTCAAAATTCTGTGTCATGTCGGTGTCGTGTGCTAAACAGCTTCGCTGGTCATCCATCTTGACAGAGTAGAATGGCTCATGATTTGTTTAATATTTTGTCTGATACTGAACAGGGGGCATCAAGTGGCCAATATAAAATGTAGTTTAAGTGAATGGGAGCCCGACTGGACCAAAACATACGCTGCAACCACCGAATTACCGGATCACAAGTGTGACACTTTTAGGTAGACAACATGACGTCTGCCGTGTGGGAGTGATTGTTGGTAAATGTTCTTGCATAAATAAAAAGGAAAGAAAGAGAGATGAGCGCCGACGCTAGCCATTCGAACACTCACCTTTCAAGGCAGTTTAGGTGTCTTGCGTTCGCTTTATCGATTTGGTTGTCGAAGATATTGCTTCAAATAGAAGCCGCTGGCGCTTATAACAGTGTTGTGATTTGCTATTGCAGGCGTTAGTTTTAAATCACCACCAAGTTACTCTTCTAGCCAAGATCACAGCCTATTGTTTAGGCAAAAGCTCTTTATAACGTAAATTTCATGCTAGTCCTAGCTACTAGTGTGCGTTTAGGCTCCACCAAGATGATCGCGGAAGCAAAGAGTTAAATTGTTGAATAACATGGGTACGTTGTGCAAAACAGTATCCCTCGTTCGTTAATGAGAATAATTCCTAAAGAACACTACGGGAATTCAGCAGTCTTTCTATGTATCTCGACAATATTCCAGAACTGCGACCTCGGACGAACTTTCGCAGCCTGGAGGAGGAGGAAATAAGAGAAAGGCAGAAGGCAGGGAGGTTAACCAGGATAACGTCCGGTTGGCTACCCTACACCGGGGGAATGGGAAGAGGGAACACAAAGATGACAGGGAGAGAGAGGAGGGAAGGAAAGAAGAGAAATGAGCGGTTAGTTCGCTGACGCGTGTGTTAGTGCACTAATAGTCACAGACGTTGACACAAGCCCGTCGTCCTCAAGAAGCACAAAAGTGCCTTCACCGCTTTATGGGCCGACGAGCGATGGGGGCGGTGTTCCAGCAACACCTGCACGGAAAGCGTCCGATTGTCCAGTTTTTTTAGCGCGTTAGCGAGTTCTTGTCTCTCTTGGGCATATCGTGGACAGTGGCACAGCAGGTGGTCAATAGTTTCGTCGGTGCCGCAGACCTCGCATGCTGCACTGTCGGTCACTCCAATTAATGTAGAGTATGCCTTTGTGAAGGCAACACCTAACCAAAGGCGACAGAGAAGCGAAGCTTCACGTCGAGGAAGTCCGAATGGAGGTCGGAGTTGCAGTGACGGGTTTAATTGATGCAGTCGTGTTAATCGTAAGTTTGGCGAGTTCCACTCGGTCAGTGAGAGACTGCGTGCCAGGTGTCGAAGCTGCCTTGCGGCGTCTGTCCTCGAAAGTGGAATTGGAACGCGGAGCTCTTCTTGGTGTGATGTGCGAGCAGCGTTGTCTGCGGAATCATTGCCACTGATTCCACAATGACCAGGTACCCATTGAAATACAACCTCGTGGCCTTTTTGTTGGACGTGATGGTGAAGTTTCACTGTTTCGTATGTCAACTGTTCATGACAGCCGCGTCGGAGAACTGACTGCACGCACTGTAATGCCGGTTTTGAGTCTGAAAACACAGCCCATTTTGTAGGTCTTTCAGAGTCAATGAATTCTAGTGCACGACGCAGAGCCGTTAGTTCTGCTGCCGTTGAGGTCGTGACATGCGATGTCTTGAACCGCAGTGTTATTCCTCGCGTTGGTATAACCACCGCACCACCAGAACTGGACGACGTAGTCGATCCATCGGTATAGATGTGCACGTGGTTGCTGTACTTTTCATGCAAGAGGAGTAAGCTCAGTTGTTTTAGAGCAGGGGCCAGTACATCTGATTTCTTCTGTAGTCCTGGAATCGTTATATGTACTTGTGGACGGCTCAAACACCACGGAGGAAGCACTGGCTTGGCCGCAGGTGCGTACCCTGAAGTAAACGATGCACGATGTGCACTGACAGTAGCGCTAAATGTCGAGCAGGTCCTTTCAGCAGTGAGGCTCGCCAGGTGGTGGGAAGGGGTCCTAGCATAGTGTCTGAGATGCGTACGCATTGTCTCAACGGCAATGTGCGTCGTGATTGGGTAATCCTGGGCAATGGCAATGGTTTCAGCCGTTGACGCACTGCGTGGTAGGCCAAGACATATCTTAAGGGCTTGGGCTTGAATGCTTTGAATCATGCGGAGGTTAGTCTTGCAGGTGTTGGATATTGCAGGCAGGCTGTACCGAAGGAATCCAACGAACAGCACCATGTACAGCTGTAACATACCGTGTATGGATACTCCCCAACTTTTTCCTGCAAGGAACCTGAACAGGTGACAGATAGCAGACAGCCGCTTTTTCACGTAATTCACGTGCGGAGTCCAAGACAGGTCTCTGTCAATTACGACTCCCAGGAACCTGTGACTTCTGCTGTATGGTATAAGTTGTCTGTTAATTGATATTCCGTAAGCAGACATTGGCTTCCTGGTGAATGCCACCATTGCGCACTTTCCACATGAAATTTCAAGTCCTCGTTGACGAAGGTAGCAAGATGTCATTGTGGCTGCCTTCTGAAGCCGAGCGCGAAGCTGAAGTCGTGTTACACCTGATGCCCAAATGCAGATGTCGTCCGCATAGATGGAAAGTTGTACGGTGCTTGGCAGGTTGTCAACTAATCCAATAAGGGTTAGATTGAAAAGCGTCGGGCTAAGCACTCCGCCTTGAGGCACTCCTCGGCTACCGTAATGCTCGGATGTAGGGCCATTTCAGTGTGCACGTAGAATGATCTTCTCTGTAAGTAGCTGCGCACCCACATATATATCTTACCACCAAGTCCTACTGCTTCTAACGCGCCAAGGATGGCTTCATGGGTGACATTATCGTAAGCCCCTTTAACGTCTAGAAACAGAGCAGCAGATAGTCGTTTACAGGCCTTCTGGTGTTGCGCAAATGTTACCAAGTCAACAACGTTGTCTGTAGACGAACGGCCACGCCTGAATCCGGTCATAGCATCTGGGTAGATTTCATAGTACTCTAAGTACCATTCCAGACGTGTTAAAATCATTCTTTCCATTGTTTTTCCAACGCAACTTGCAAGTGCGATAGGACGGTATGAGGAAATGTCCAAAGGCGACTTGCCAGCTTTGAGAAGTGGAATGAGGCGACTTGACTTCCATTCCTGCGGAACCGTACCCGTCTGCCAGGAGTCGTTGTATAGGAGCAAGAGTGCTTTCCGAGCTTGGTCTCCTAGGTTACACAGGGCACGGTACGTAATGCCATCAGGTCCTGGCGCTGAAGAACGCCTGCACAAAGCCAGCGCAGCTTCTAGTTCTTCCATAGAAAACGGGCACTCCATGCGGGGATCGCGTGAGAACAGTGGGTGGTCGAGCGTCCCCGTTCCCGTTCCATCGGAATTTGCCTCGCCAGCAATCTTTCTGCAGAAAGATTCAGCGACATCAATCTCCCTACATTGTAGATGTACTGCCAGAGATTTAAACGGGTGGCGCTGACCAAAGGTTGTGCGAAGGCCACGAACAGTCCTCCATATAAGCGATAAAGGTTTTCGCGGATCCAGGGACTCGCAAAAGGATACCCATTGTCGGGAAGCCAGCTTGTTCATGTGACGCTGTATTTTCTTTTGTGTTCGTCTAGCCAATCTCAAGTCATGGATGGACTTCGTGCGTCTATATCTTCGTTCCGCACGACGGCGAATTGCTCGAAGTTTCTCGAATTCGATGTCGAAATTGGTGCGGGCAGAACTCTTCAAAGACGAATGCGTGGTTGTTTCTATGGCATCCTTTATCGCGCCCTCTAGGTTGCAGGAGGTACCGTCACGACAGCAGTCTTCCATGATTATTTTGTATTTAGGCCAATCGGTGCAATGGACGGCTCTGGGGGACCTGGAGCTAGTCAGACCTTCAATCTTCAAATAAGTTGGGATGTGGTCGCTACCACGCGTTTCTAAATCCGAAAACCAGTGCACTCTTCTCGAAAACGAACGTGAAACGAAGGTAAGGTCCAAGCAGCTACTATACACTGATCCACGCAGATAAGTGGGGCTTCCATCATTTGACAGGCAAAGTTCGCGTTCAGAGGCAAAGGACACCAATGCTCTGCCTCTAGAGTTCACTTTGGAGCTTCCCCATAGGTAATGGTGGGCATTAAAGTCGCCAATGATCACCCACGGCTGTGGAGTCGATGTCAAAATTCCCTGTAAGCGCTCACAATCCAGGCGACTTGTTGGAGATAAGTAGGCACCAAGAATTGTAAACGTGAGCTTTTTCTTCTTCACTGTCAAGCAAACATATTGATTCACTTCGTCAGGAGGCACTGGGTGATGCACATAAGTCAAGTCACGGCGTATAAACACAACAATCTTGCTGCACTCTCCGTGGGTAGAGGACATAAAGCCCTCATACCCGGACAGTCTGATGGGAGCTGACAAGTTTGGCTCGCATATCACGATAATGGGGAATTGGTGCGTAAAGACAAACTGTCTAAAGTCGGCCATGCGTGACTTAAGCCCTCTTGCGTTCCACTGAAAGACAGATGCATTCTTGACCTCCTCTTGAAACGACGCCATCTCTCGGGCTGTGGTTTTACCCTAGAGCCGCAAGTACCGGACTCAAGGTGTCCAGCACCTGCAGTGCGCTCTGCGCCGACGGCGTTTTCATGCTGCTCAGTAGAATGCGCATGGCGTCCATAAGTGACTTCAACATAGCTATGACTTGGCGATCCTCAGTTGTCGTCGCATCAGCGGTTTGTGAAGTCATCGAGGGCGGCGCGATTTGATGCGACTTCGAGGCAGGTTGTGCTCGTGGAAGTGTAGGCCACTCTTCAGGAGGAGCGAGTGTTGCCCCTTTCTTCGTTGTCGCAGTGTCCGTCTTTGTGGAAGTCGGCGTTGGTATGGTAGCCGCTTTGCTGGAAGATGGTGTATCTCTATCGGTAGATGCAACTCTTCGTGATGCTCTTCGGTGGCGATGTCGTCGTCGCCGCCTGAGAGTAGCGGCAGCCTCTCTGTGTGTAGAATGGTCCCGTACCATACGTTTGAGTACTGCTCGCTCGTTCCTCACCCGCGGGCAATCCTTGGATGAGGCCTCATGGTTACCATGGCAGTTAGGGCACTTTAACACAGTTGCGCGGCAGGCTTCTTCCGAATGAGATTCAGCGCACCGTGGGCACACGAGATTGTTCCTACAGACACCTTTTACGTGCCCCATCTTGCAGCATTTGTAGCATTGCAGGGGCTTCGGTACGTAGGGCCGGACTGGATGGCGGACGTGGCCAACTTTGACGTGTGAGGGAAGGCTGTCTCCCTCAAACTCAAGCTTCAGGCAACGTGTGTTGCCAAGTCTTGCGATGTGCGTGATAAGAGTGCCTTCTGTAGTTGGCTTTATTAATATTGGCAAGTCGTCCGTTGGTATAGAAATATCGACATCATAAATGACGCCGACAGTGCTATTGCAGCCTGTAGGAATCATGGATCGCACTTTCACTTTGTCGATCTCCGTTACGTGCCGCAGGCTTTGCAGCGCACTACGGTGTAGAACGTCTACTGCGAGTACATTCTTCCGTGCGTTTATTCTCACGTCTTTGATCTCATTTGGTGCGATTCCCTCAAGAAACGCAGAAAGGACTTGCCTGTTCAGGAGTCGCAGATTGGACACAGGGTCCACGGGCATGAAGAGCATCGTGTACGGCCAACGCTGTGGTGTTGTCTTCACGGTGGAGACACTTGCCGATGATGACCTCCGTAGCAGTCTTCTTTTAGTAGTTCGGCTCATGACAAGCGTGAAATCGTCGTCCGACGAGTCGACGCTGTCCGAGTACGAGTACAACTCGGTTGCCTCGCTGTCCGTGTCACTTGACGCGTTTCCACGTTTCCTGGACGTGACCCGACGTGATGGTTGGGCGCCAGGAAGGTCCTCGACGGCTTCTTCATCCATTACCGCAACAAGAGAGCGGCAGCTCCCCGATTTTGCAGAGAAACAAAACGAGACAAGGGTACAAGCGTTCTATGAAAGACACACTTCGTCGTCGTCCTTGGTAGAGATCAGCCTGTATTTTTACATGACAATAGCCGCTAATAATTGACTAAAGCTTCGTTCTTGGGCTCAAACTGGTTTAAGCTATTTAGACCACTGTGGCAGGAGTGCGATTAGCTTTCTTGCGCTTTCCTGGGCCTTCTTATTTCGAGTAAATATACCTTTCACAGTTACGAAACCTACTTTCCAGATCGGCTATTATATTCTGCTATGGGTCAATTATCTAATGCACTGAAAACCGTGGCCCGTTTCCCTAGTGTCATCGAGTCCACATCAACGCTGACGCACTGAGTGCAGTTAAGAACCACAAGCGAATTTATGAAACACTGCATATGTGATCAGATTCCTTAGCGTAGAAAATGTTCATGCGCTGCCATCATAGCCGCCTGGATGCCTAGACCACTGCGCTACATCTAAATGTAGTACAGTGGTCTCTGCATCTAAATATAAATGCTTTCTGTTTCTTGTCACCCTGAGGCTCTTCAAGTTTTCCTGATATGTAACAGCCACTCCGTCTTCACTAACTCAAAAAATTACATCAGAACTCATCTCACGTTGATTGCCGACGGTAATGTGTATTGACACTTTTCCCAACACTCCCGTGGGCGCTACCATGCTTTATCACGTGGTGACGCGTCCATTCCTTGCATCAGCTGTCTCCGTTGCCTCCGTGTATACAATGCAAGTACATGACGCCGGTGCGGCGCAGCAAACCTCCGTTTCGACGCACATCGTAGACAGTGACTGTGTGGGCGACACGAAGCTTTGGCCACAGCTTTAGAGGCCATGTAAGTGCTTTCACAGCTCATTACGCCTTGTCCAAACGGCGCGAGCAGCGTATACGGTGCTTGTACTAAAAGCAGAGCTAGAAATGTATTCCAAGCTGTCCAAACTTTCCTTTTATTGCGATAGCAATTATATGGACACTTCGACCAGATTTCTGCCGTCGCCGTCGCCGTGAGGTTCCCTATAGATAAAATCTTCGCCGCGCGCCGTATGCCCGAGCGGAAGCGTGCGGGGACGCGCGCTATCACGGAGAGCGAGCGAACGCACTCAATCTCCCACGCGCAAGCAAGGAAGCGGGAATCCAGCGCCGGTGAGAGCGGGGGGGGGGGGGGGGGGGGGGGCACACTTCTACTCTGCCAACAACTGCGCTCCTCGCTCGCCCGCACCGTCTCTTATCTCCACACGGCTCTGACCTTTATGCGCCGTGCATTCGCCGCTCAGTTTCCGCTGAAGCGACAGACCGCACGTACCTGCGCCGCTGCGGCGTTTGCGCTTGCTGCCAGAGTTTTGACAGTCGTTGTCTGCAGTCATTCAGTGTGATGTATTCATGTTTGTTTGTGCGCGCTCACACCACGCTTGTTCATTCAGTTAGTAATAGTCGGGCCACATTTTCCAACGCACGCTACACATGCAATGCTGCCCGGATCAGCAGTGCAGTGCTACAGGTGTGTCCCTTCGCACGCGCTGCCCACGGGAAGCGCTTCTAATCAACACCACCGTTTCACACGCGCCTTCTCGTGGTCATCGAGTCTCTCTTCATGTCGGTCTACTTACGCCGCAGCACACCTGCTTACTTAATCAGCTCATGTTTACTACAATTCATATTGCTACCAAAGCCGCTCACCTTACTTGCACAGCAATGACATTGACAAAGCCGCTCACCGCTCACCTTACACAGCAATGACATTGCTGTGTTGCTATCGCATTCATTGCTTCGCTCTTAGGGCGAAACTGTGACATTTTTATGAATGAAATCGGGATCAGTGCGCTCTTTGTTTATTTGGCAAATATTTTGAAGCAGCGGCTTGTCATGTTTCTGACTTAGTATACTAAGTTCCACGATGCGGCCATTATCTGATTGTTTATTTTCAGCCTAATCGCTCGCGGGTGTGCTCTGCTGCGATAGATTTGTTCTTGCTGCACACAATGCTTGTAAAGCGAATGTTTTGTACTTTGTGACAGCTTGTAGCGAAGACGTATAATCGTTATTCCCTCGCTTACTCTGTGGACCGTCACAAAACGTTCAGTTTCCAACATTCGTGTCTTGTCGGTGTAGTCACCGTCACGCATGCCTCGGCGCATTAATTCAAGTGAGTATCCATTCACTTATTATTGATACGTTGACGATAGGGCGGGCGAAATTTTGCGTGCGAGTAGGGGTGAATGTGTGTAAATAACATGTGAGAAACTTACTATGCCAGTAAGTGGCGCCACTTCCTTTTGTAGCGAGCGGTACTCACTCTTAAGTGCCGACGTTCCGGAGTTGAAGTGTGTTCTTAGGAGCTAAGATATACAGTGCTGGCGGATGAAGTGTCTTTTTTTTTATTCAAAATACCCCTAAAGGCCCTCGCGCAGGAGGGTATTACATAGGGGGTGTTCAATACAACAAAAAATTTTATACAGTGTGATTAGTCAAACGTGGAAAGAACAGCGCATGAGCGAACACAAATTTCAAAAAATACTATTAGCTCCAAATAACACAAAGATAGACATGGAAGAAGCAACAATAAACAAAGAGAGAACAATGTGTCCGAAGTTATACAATAAAAATAGCGATAGTTTTATTTTCATTTTACAACTTCCGTCATTATTAGTTCATGAAATTTAACAGAATCAATGACGGTGGCTATGTGTGATGACAGTGCGTTCCAGTCAACGATTGTACGTGGAATGATGGAATGAATGATTGTGAATAGTTCAAGGTATGACACGCAAAACGCTTCACTTTGAAAGGATGGTCACGTCTGGGAAGGATCGCAACTGGTGAAGAAAAGAAGTCGTCATGAAGCAATGGGTGATGATAAAGTTTGTGAAACAGTGATAACCGTGAAGCTGTGCGTCGTTGAAACAAGTCTGGCAGTGTGGCACGAATTTTCAATGCTGAGACACTAGAATGACAGGAATAGTCTGAAAAGATGAAGCGAACTGCGCGGTTTTGAAGTGATTCGATGTTGTTGATTAAGTAAGATTGGTAAGGGTCTCAAATGGCACATGCATACTCGATTTTAGGCCGTATTAGGGAGATGTAAGCAAGTTTACGTAGGTGCGATGGAGAATGCTTCAAGTTATGTTTTAAGAGACCTAATGAACGGTTAGCAGATGCGAGTATGACGTTGATGTGATAATTCCAGGATAAGTCTGAACTAAGGTAAACACTAAGGTATTTGTAAGTAGTAGTAAGTTCAACTGCAGTATTATTTAAAGAGTACGAGGTGGAAATGCGATAAGGGCGTTTAGTGAAGGACATAAGCTTAGATTTAGAAGTATTAAGGCACATTAACCATTTAGAGCACCAAGAGGTTACGCAGTCCAGGTCCGCCTGGAGTGCCCGTTCATCATCTTTACATGAAATTTTGCGATAGATCACGCAGTCGTCCTCGAAGAGCCTGATTTGGGATGAAACTGTGTTAGACAAATCATTAATAAAAATTTTAAAAAGCAAGGGGCCCAGGACTCTGCCCTGAGCAACGCCTGAGTATACTTTCCCAAGGAATGAGGAACTGTTATTGACGGATGTGCATTGGACTTTTCTTGAAAGGATATCTTTAATCAATGCGAGTACAAGCGGATGAATATTAACCTGTGTTAATTTGATTAACACAGGTTTTGATTGAGGCACACATTGATTTGAGGCACACGGTCAAAGGCTTTGGAAAAATCAAGAAAAATTGCTTCAGTTTGTATGCCAGCGCCAACGGAAGAATGTAAATCATGAACGAACCCGGCAAGTTGAGTGTCGCACGAGTAGCCCTTTCGAAAGCCGTGTTGGTATTTGAAAATTATGTTATGCACTTCCAGATAGTTAATTACCTGCGAGTGAATTATATGTTCGAGAAGTTTGCAAATGGTGCTAGTTAATGATATTGGCCTATAATTAAGTGGGGATGAACAATCTGCAAATTTAAAGATGGGTGTTATTTTAGCGATTCTCCAGTCTTCAGGGATTAAACCAGACGACAAGCACTGCGTAAAGAGAGCAGATGAGATGCGATGAATGCCCTGAGCAACATTTTTTAGTATCTTGTTATTGAATCGAAGGTGATCAGATGCTGAAGTCGTTTGAAGTTTCCTGAGTAAGGAAAAGATACCGGCTTCGTCAATAACTATTTCAGGCATTGAGTTAACGGAAAAGGGGATTACAGTTGGCGATGTCGTAACGTCCTCTCGAGTAAACACTGACAAAAAGAAATTATTTAGGACCTGCGCGCACTCGTCCTCGGGAATCGCGTCACCGGCAGCATTTGAAAGGGTGATGTCGGGATGATTACTAGGGTTTATTGTGCGCCAAAACTTTCTTGGGTTGTTGGTTAACATTGATGACAGATCGTGAGTGAAAAAGTTACGGCGGGTTGATTTTAGCAGCGATTGGTACTGACTGTGACAAAATTTGTACCGGGACCAGGAAGCCTATTCTTTATGTTTATTAGCTTGCCTGTAAAGGCGTTTCTTTTTATTATTAAGTTGCCGAAGCTGATTATTAAACCAAGGAACTGTGTTAGTACATCGAATTGTTATGACGGGTACAAATTTGTTTATGAGTTCGGCAAATTTAGTTTTAAACAAACTCCAGTTTTCATCTACTGATAGGTGTTCATGATCGTCGAGGAACACTCCTGCGAAAGTAGACAATTCCTCGTTTATACTATCGTAGTTAGCTCTACCGTAACACCTCATTTGCTTTTTAGTAACGCTTTTTGAAATTGGTGAAAAGTTCAGGTTTCCTGTGATAATGGCGTGATCGGAAAGACCATCATGATGTACAATATCAGAACAAAGATTGGGATGGTTTGTTAAAATTAGGTCAAGGATGTTAGCCGAGGTTGAAGAACGTCGTGTGGGCTGACTGATTAATTGAAACAATGAGAAATCAAGGCAGATGTCCAGGAAAGTACGAGGCTCCGATTCCAAGGAAGCTTCAGATAAGGTAGACCAATCGATAGTGGGAAAATTAAAATCACCAAATATGACTAGCGTTGGATTAGAAAATTTCGATGATATCTCGACTAATATTCTGCGAAATTCGACTGTGAACATATTCATATCAGGGGGACGATAAACAGTACCAATAATTATGTTGGTAGCACCATTTTTCAAAGACATCCATGTAGACTCGAGATATGTATAAATGAAAATGGGAATAGCAATAAGGTCTTTACTAAGGGCAAGAAGAACACTCCCACCTCGGCGGTTTTCACGGTCGCAGCGATACAACTTAAATTCAGAGTCAGTGAGTAGGATGGAATGATCTGGAATGCTGTCATTTAGCCATGTTTCCGTTAGTGCGACGACCGATGCAGAGCATGAATCGATCAGCGAGGAAAGAGGCACGCTTTTGGGCACTACATTTCGGATATTAGTAAACAAAAAAACTAGCAGTCACGTTCGTATTAAGTCGTACACGTGAGCAAAAATGCTGATTAGTCCTAGTAGTTGGGCGAAAGACTGCAGAGTGTCAATGGCTGTCGCTATCGCACGGTTTTGAAACAGGCTGAGAAGCACGTACAGCGCATTCAGCTTCAGTGTCCCAGAAATACGTGTCATTGTTAATAGTAAATTTGTTAAAGTTAAGGCGCATGCAGTCACCATCTTTCTTTACCGTTCTAGAGAACTGCCACAGCTTACGTCGGATATCGCGAACAGCTTCTGAGTAGTCACGCGAAACGCTGAATGTCGTGTTTTTCAGCTGGAAGACGTTCGGCATGACTGTTTCAACTTCCTTTTCGTTGAACAGCTTAGCAATGATAGGCCTTGGTTTATCAGGTGAAAAATGGCCTATGCGGTGCGCCCTAGCTATGGTGGATACGGATATGCCAAGTTTGTTAGTGCAAAATTCACGGGCGAGACGCTCGGAGACGTCCCATGCTTGGGATTTGTTAGTATCGCTAATACCGTAAAAAAGAACATTAGAGTGGCGTGAGCGGTTTTCCAGGCCGTCTATGTTTTCTTGCATTTTTGAAATGTCAGGTTGAAATTAAGTGGAAGTCCCGGGTGATGCTGTCGCCTGGCTTTTTGACTCTAGTTCTTCGACACGTTTAGTTAGAGCCTGTAAATAATTCTGCAGTGAAAGATGAATCTGTAAAATTTCAATTTGCAAATTACGCTTTCAAGCAGGTTATTGTTACTGGCCTCAAGCCGCTGTACTGTGTTGAGCACACTTTCTAATTTCACTTCTTGGGCCTTAGTCATCGGCCCAGGATTCATCTCAATATCGCCTCCAAGACACAGGCGACACAGGTTTTTTTTTTATCCTCGAGGAAAGCCGTGCATCGCGGAGGGCCGGCAACACAGGCAGTCCTAATGTAGTAGCGGCGACACAGGTTGATTCCGTTTATATATTCCTTATATTCGCATTCTTTATATGCGAATCACTATTTTTGCAGCTAACTACTGCACACGTCTTCCCTCTATCGTTACACATTTTTCGGAATGAATTGGACACAGTGCATTAACGGCATGAATTGGACACGGTGCATTAGCGAACTCCCCGATGCATTTCCGACAGCTCATCGCACAGTAGCGGGGCAGAAGCAGTAATGGTTTCGTATTCGTGCGCATTCACTGAGGCAACGTACGGCGCGCCGCCGAAAGCGTCAACTCGTTCCTCTATGAGCAAACTGCTCAGCGAAAGGGGTCAATAGCAATCGAGCAGGGTAGCGTCAGACCACATTCCTGAAGTCATATTTATTTAACACGTGTAGTGGTAATTCGGAGACTTTGGTTGCTTCTGCTATACTATGCCACGTGCTCCGATTTCTTCCCATTTTGCTATGGCATTAGCCTGCCAAGGTAACCGATCAGCAAAGAGGCATAAGGACGACTGTATGACGACGACGCAGGGGCGATGACATGACGAAGGATATATATATGTATATATATATATATATATATATATATATATATATATATACGACGGCATGATGATGACGGTGTCACAAAGATGTATCACGATGAGTAACACGAGAACAAGGTGAGAGCAGGAGCCAACGTTTCGACAAGTGGACTTGTCTTCTTCAAGGCCTTGAAGAAGACAAGTCCGCTTGTCGAAACGTTGGCTCCTGCTCTCACCTTGTTCTCGTGTTACCCATCGCCTTGAATCGCCATCTCCCTCATTCCCCTTGTTTTTCCAAAGATGCATCACGTGTAATACGCATATAAATGACGGAGTCTTTATTAAAATGCTACCACGAAAAGTAAGTCTGATGCCCACCAAGCGATTGGCATAGAGACACACATAAAGTGTCGACAAACGCTGGTCCCAGGGCATGCGGAGAATGCGCAGGGCTTCTTTCTA